>NW_022589748.1:11776338-11953050 GCF_004348235.1 Phoca vitulina | reverse complement strand
GCATCGGGCTCCCTGCTCAGCAGGGAGTCTGCTTCTCCCTCTGACCCTCCCCCCTCTCATGTGCTCTCTCTCTCTCAAATAAATAAATAAAAAATAAATAAAAATAAAAAAAAGAACTGTAAAATTTAAAAAAAAAAAAAAAAAAATCCATTCTCCAGAACCAGTAACGCGGATCCCAATGTACCTCTCTGGGCAGCTATGAAATAATATATATCATAATTCGGAAGTTCTCTGTGTGCAGATATGGAAAGAGCTCCTGAACATACTGGGAAGGGAAAAAAACCAAGGCATGAAAGAGTATGTACAGTTTGCTGCGTTTTGTGTAATAAAGGAAGGGGCATACGAGCGCGCACACACACGCACACACACACACACACACACACACACACACGCGGTGCTTGTATTCGCATAAAGAACGGCTGGAAAAAGATAAAGTTAATAAATGTCAGCTAAGGGGAGAGAGAGACCACAATGGGTAAGAAAGGGATTGAGGTTTTTTTTTATAAATCTCTTTTTATAGTATTTTGACTTCTGAACTAAGTAAATACACCATCGTATCTGTTCCAAAAATTAAATTAAGAAAGCAAGCATATGAAAAATGCAAGCAAGGGACTTTGACGTTCTTACTGGGGCCACAGGTATGAGTTCTTCCGTGACTCTGAAGTGGAAGATAGGTCCCATCTCTTGACATTTCTAAATCAAGTCATAGCTCCATTAGTAATGTAGATAGTAAGTTCGGTGGTGCTCAATTTCTGGACACTTCTCCTCTCTGTGGATCTTACTAGCCTCCCAGGGTTTGGACCAAAATAATTAGAAAGGATTCAGTCTCCGGTTCGTGTGGTCACATCCTCACACTTAGTGCTTGTGGATGAAGAGCACAGGGACCAAGAATAGACTATAGCTTATTGCTTAAATTTAGATACCGGCTCTGCCTTTCACTGGCTGTGTGACTTTGGGCAAGTTGCTAAATCTCTCTGGGCTTCAGTGTCCTCATCTGTAAAACCAGGGCTAACGAAAAGACCTACGACTCAGGGTATTTAACACAGTGAGACCAGTGCCTGGCGCTAAAGAGTTTTGCTATTAACGTCGTCAGCATCATGCACAACGCCCCTGTCCACAATGTCCATCTGCCCTTGAGGATGGGTGACAGACGCCCCTCGAGGGGCCTCTCCACTGATGCAAGTCTGTTTGGGGCACTAGAGACAACATCCTAAAGCTGCAGGACTGAGTCCAGCCTTCAGAGTCCTCGTGGAGCCCCCCACATCCAGGACCTGCCACCTGGAGGGTCCACTGCAAGGGGGCCCACAGCCACACCGCCACCACCTTCAGAACCCACGACATCTCCCCACCTAGTCCCCGAGGCCAAAATGCCCCCTTACCCCCCCAATGCCAGCCCCCTTCACCTCTGCCCGCCCTAGATGAGCCAGCTAAATTCCTCTCCAGGGAGCCTCAAACATCCAGCCTTCTTACTACCACATCCCAGTCTCCGGAAGTGCCTGTTAAAAATGCAGAGTCCTGGGCCCACCTCAGAACGGGGGATGGGGTTCAGGACCCGGGAATCTGCATTTTCAGCCAGCACCCTGCATTCTGCACTCCCACTTGGAGAAAGCTCCCCGGGTAGGAGGGGGAGAATGGGAAAAAGATCTCCTTTATTCCCTTCCGATGAGCCTAAAGCAGTGAGAAAAAAGCGATTAATTTTTCAATAATTCACACAGTTCCACTGGAATAACTTTGGATCAACTGTGATTTTTCTTAACGTAAATCATCCCTCGATGTTGGTATTTTAACTGCTTTTAATACCAAATGAGGGGCACCTGGGTGGCTTAGTTGGTTAAGCGTCTGCCTTCGGCTCAGGTCATGATCCCGGGGTCCTGGGATCGAGCCCCGCATCAGGCTCCCTGCTCCGCGGGAAGCCTGCTTCTCCCTCTCCCACTCCCCCTGCTTGTGTTCCCTCTCTCACTGTGTCTCTCTCTGTCAAATAAATAAATAAAATCTTTAAAAAAAAACCCAAATGATTATGACGAAACCTCACCTCTGATTACGGACCCCTGCCACAAATTTGGGAGGCCAGTAGTAGGGTATGAACTTTTTAACCCTCAGAAAACTTTCTGCCCGGCAAATCTTGTCCAGTACTCTGAAACAGTGTGTCACATTTTATGCAAATTTGCATTATGTGACTTGGAAATCAGGCGATTTAAAAATATTAATAAAGACTCGCCGTATGCTCAGATTTTGAAATAATGCGGATCTTGCTTTACATTTATCCCTCTGGGAAATTTAGTCTTGAATAATGCATAGTTTCAGGAATGAATCCCTTGCATAAATCTGATAAAAGCTGATCTGCTCTGACAGGGAGAGGTTGGGGGGTGGGGGTGGAGACCCACCACTTAACCCTTTCCTCCCCATGTCTCCCACAGGAACCTGTGGCCTGGATGCTGTTTGGATATTCATTTAGCTTCTCAGCTAAGATTTCTTGAACCAGTCACTCTGCAGAGACCTGCACACTCATCCACTCAATGCACATCTGTTAAGCTCACACTGTGCACACAGAGCGTAATGTGGGTGCATGATGGTGAGCAAGACAAAGTTCCCACCCTTGTGGGGTTTACACTCGGGTCCAGCCCTGCCAACAGCCTGAGAAGCCAGAATTATTATTTTTTTTTTTAAGATTTCATTGATTTATTTGAGAGAGAGAGCATGAGCGGGGGGGGCAGCAGAGGGAGAGGGAGAAGCAGCGGGGAGCCCGATGCGGGGCTCGATCCCAGGACCCTGGGATCATGACCTGAGCCGAAGGCAGACGCTTAACTGACTGAGCCACCCAGGCAGCATTATTAATGTTCCTGCTTCAAGATGAAGAACCTGAGGACCAGCCTGAGGGCACACAGTGAGGAAATTACACAGAAGCCACATTGGAAAGCAGGTTGTCTGAGTCCAAAACATCCCAACTGTTTGCATGAGGAGGAGGATGTTTGGGAATCTCGGATCCTGGCCAGACAACCCTCTTATCTCAACCACGAGTCTGCTGGGGGAGTCACTGTGACCGTGCCCACAGTCGGCGAGCACATGCCTACGTCACTGTGAGGAAGACGGGGAAGGCGTTTGGTGACTGCCCCCACCACACATAGATATATTCATTCGAGTTCTGACAGCAGAAGGGGAAGTGGATATTGGGCAGGCAACCCACATAGGGTGTCTGCCGCTGAATGCAGGCTTGAGGGGTCTGGAAGAACGATCGAGATGCTCCAGTTGGACAAGGGCTGGAAAAAGGCAAAAACTCCACATAGTTAAACATTCGGAGGCAGGAGAAGGCGTCTGTTGTCTTTGGAGACCCAGAGACAGAAGACAGGGTGCTGGCGGGGGGAGAACAGGACAGAAGGCGCAGCTGCGATGAGAAAACAGCTCCCATGCCCAGTGGCCAGGACCCCAGATGGAAGGGAAAGAGGCCTGGGCTTCTTTTCACACGTGCATGGACTTTGCATATGGACGGGCCATCCCCACGTGGGTGTGTTTTGCTCTTCCTGTGACTTAAGCCTCTTATTCATAAAAGCATGGGATTTTCTCCCTCGGAAAAGTCGAGATTCTATGAAACATTACATTTCACTTTGCCTCTGTAAAACCGACCCAAAGGCTTTCCTCTCACTTTCAATTTTGCCTATATTTAGAGCCCAGGATGCTCTAACGGCCGGCTGCGCTGGGAGGGGGGCATGCTGTCCTTTCTATGCCGGGCACGTGGCAGGTGCCGAGCATGGGATCACGCACACCTGCAGCTCCCCGGGCCCACTTGCCTGATAAGCGGTGGTGACTCAGATTTACCTGCTTTCACGAGACCTTCTGGCCTCAGGAGTCCCATTCTTCCACCAGCAGTACTTATGGGATTACCCAGAGGGTACACACCTGTGCTCACAACTCGATCTGAGCCCACTGGGAGTGACCGCTACCTCGCCGGGCACCAAAACCCCCACAAGCCCAGACCTCCAGATGTCACTGCTGTGTACTCTGGGGTGGAGACGGAGAAGCGGGGGAGGAAAAAAATCGATTTTTTTTTTAATTCACGGTTACATCGGAGTCACTTGAGCTCAGTGTGTTCCAGAATAAAACGGCTTTTTCTGTTTTGACTTAGAGCCATCTTCAGCCCTGGACCGAGACAGGTGCCCACAGGGTGGGGTTCCCAAAAAATGTCAGAGTGGCCTCTTGGGTTTCAGCCATAGAAATTTTCTTGAATGTGGTAGATCCTTGGGGATATCCGTCCAACTCACAACACATTCCCCTTCCTGGGAACTGCCGGAGGGAGGGGACCTGGCAAGAATGTTTGTACAATGTAACTCAACTCCCTGGAGACAATCAGATATATTTCTTGGAAGAACTTGGTGCTGGGGCCAAGAGACATGGGGTCTATTTCTGTGAAGGCCAGAACTCATAAACATGGCCCACATGAACAAAAAATCCAAGAAACCGTATCTGTGCACGTGGATAAAGAGAAACATTGATGAGCGGTAGAAAGGAAGAGCATGCCGGTGCTTTTCTGCTTCCCTGCGCTAGGCCTGTCCTGCCCTTGACTTCTGGGAGGCTCCTCGGCATCCCTTAGGCCAGTCGGGGTTCTCGGGTGGTCTGCAAGGGCCAAGGCAAGGCGGGCTGCCTTACGGCACTGCAGGCTTCTGTCTTGGGGAGGCAGGGCCACGAAGGAAGACAATTTCCCAAAGGTGCTCAAAGGAAACCACAGAGCATGACAAATGTCCCCTACATCCCTGTAGTAACTTTAACGCTTCTTTTTACTCCTGTTGGCTGCTGTAAGGGTTCTATAATATAAGCTGCTCAGCATGCTGGCCCCTCTCTGACCACTGAAGCAGCTAGACAAGTCTGGCTTCTTCCTGGGGTTGGGACAGAGGGGGGACACAAGCAAAGTGCTCAGGATGCAGAATCACTCTCCGGCTCATGACAGTGCAGGGCCAGCACCTAAAGGCGGGGGTTTCCTTAAATCCTGCGTCCTAGGGGCCTCCTTTGCCTCTGCCAGAAACCAGTCCTGCTTCTTTGCTGCCGCTGAGGGGTTTGCTCCCTCTCTAGAAGTTTCTCATTCCTCATGCAAACATGGATGGATGACATCCCCCGCCCCCACCCGCCACTGGTGTTCCTGGTACATTTCAACATGTCTGAAGCTACTGGAACCCCAATACATTTGTTTGATTGACTGATTAGTGAATGACGTAAGAGGAAACATTTACTGCACACTGACCTTTGGCCAGGCACTGAAGTATTTAACCAGAACCGCACTGTATGAGGCTGTCACTATGATTAGCCCCGTTTCACGACTTCTGAGGCCCAGAGAGGCTAAGGGACTTGCTGAAGGTCACACAGCTAGATAGTAGCAGAACCATGCTCATCTGCACCCAAATCTCTGCACCGTCTCCATCAAGCCCCTTGCCCGGAGCACAGGGATGGTGGAAGTGATAATTTCTAACTCACTCAAGGTGTGTTAGAATGGACATGAGCTATCGAAACCTCGGCCCCTGAGTCCGGTTGTTATTGTTATAATTAGTAGCATCCACGTCAGTGCTGGTCCTATTACTATTACCATGACCGTGACTATGGAGGAACAACTCTGTGCTGACATTAGTGGGGGGATCTCATGTGCCCTCAGGACAAGCAGAAGTACAGGCAGAAGAGGTGCTACTCTCCCTATTTTACGGTCAGGGAAACTGAGGCCCCAAAGAGTCAAGGAAGTTGCCCAGCATCACACAGCTAGGAGGTCATAGACTACCTCAGATACAACAAGGGTACATTTCCAGGGGTAAAGACAGGTGGTTGACCTCTCCCAGCCCTCGGCCTCTGTAGGGCTCCTTGAGGCCATGTCAGGGCCGAAAGGAGCAGGGTGCAGAGAGCCAAGAAGAGCCCACCAAGCATTTCCAACCCACCAACCACAGGCTCTTGAGAGAGATTGAAATGAGTTTCCTTCTGACTGGTTATGTGGGGCCAGCCCCGTCGTTATGGTGCCTCTTACCTCTCTGTGACCTGGTTCGGAGGTTAAGATTGTTTTCCTCAGACTTCTCATGCAGTCCCCAAAAGACAACAGCCTTCCAGAGGCCTTGGAAAGCTCGGTAATGGGAAGCAGATTTCTCCTATCTTCTGCTTTCAGCCAAGTGACATGTAATTAAGATTTATAAAACCCTCCTAACATGTGATAATAATTATGTCATTAGATTGGGGCCAGGAAGCATTGAAGTCCAGCACTGAGTTGGTCAGACAGGCATGAAGAAGCCTTGATGAGGATGAGAGGGGGGAAAGATTCCCTCCGGTGTCCCTAGGCAGAGCCAACAAGAAATCTGTGGTTAGACCAGGAGAGGGGATGATGGCAGGAAAAACAGGAGCTCGGTTCTGGGGCACAGTTTGGTATTGGATGAGCTCACAAGTTTGCAAGATGCTCTTCTGTTCAAAGCAACTGTTTAGGCAGGGATAGCAATTAATATGGCATTAATGAGTTTCCACTAATAACTGATGATGATGGTAACGATGGTGCACATGAATCACAGTCCTTTTCTTAATCATGTTCATATCCTGGCATTTAACAGAAGCTTAAAATACAGGAGAGACTCATAAAATATCTGTGACTTGTACTAAATTATATTGGTGGTGACAAAAATATTGGTGATGGTGGCAGTGAAGGTGGTGGTGGTGGTGATGATGGTGATGGTGGTGGTGGTGATGGTGGTAATGGTGATGGTGGTGGTGGTGGTGGTGGTGATGATGGTGGTGGTGGTGGTGGTGATGGTGGTGATGATGGTGGTGGTGGTGGTGGTGATGATGGTAGTGGTGGTGGTGATGGTGGTGGTGGTGACAGTGGTGGTGGTGATGATGCTGGTGATGGTGGTGGTGGTGATGGGGGTGATGGTGGTGATGATGGTGATGGTGGTGGTGGTGGTGATGATGGTGATGATGGTGGTGGTGGTGATGATGGTGATGGTGGTGGTGGTGGTGGTGGTGGTGATGGTGGTGATGATGGTGATGATGGTGGTGGTAGTGGTGATGGTGGTGATGGGGGTGGTGATGGTGATGGTGATGGCAGTGGTGATGGTGGTGATGGTGGTGGTGATGGTGGTGGTCGGGCGGTGACAAGGACAGTTGGGTAGTAATGACAGTGGGTGGACTGTGGTGAGAGATGATGGTGAACAGGCTCACAGAATAGGGGTGATGATGACAGTACTGGTAGGATTGATGATGGTGACAGTAGTGGTGGTGATGATGTCATAATGATGGCAGACATGGTAGCACTGACAGTTCGGTGATGGTGTCAGTAGTTTGGTGACAGTGGTGCATGATGATGGTGGTAGGGCCTTGGGTGATGATCATCATCACGGTCATAATGTAATAAGGACAGCAGGCTGGTGGTGGTAATGGTGGAGTGTGGTGAGCAGGGATAGTGATAACAGGATGGTGGTGGTGGTGGTGGTTGTGACAATGGTAAGTGAAGGGAGGAAAGAGGGGAGGAAAGAAGAATCCTGAGCATTAATGTCATCAGCCTTGTTGACAGGAACTTAGTTCCATTTCTTACCCTTGGGTCCCTGGAGCTCATAGTCCCCCATGCTAGGGACCCCTCTGACTACCACAAGTCGAATACCCTTCCCAGGGGGAGTATTTATTGGTCCAGACTGGGTTTCACGAATGCACAAATGCCCTCCTTCCCTCCACTGTCTGAATCACCGAGTAGGTTCCCCAGGAGAGTAGAGACAGCAGCATGATGTGGTAGCTAAGAATCTGGGCTTTCAACAAGATATGGAAACAACCCAAGTGTCCATTGATAGACAAATGGACAAAGAAGATGTGGTATAAATATATATATATACACACACAATGGAATATTACTAAGAGTGGGAGATACAGGCTGCTAATAATGGAATGAATAAGTCATGGGGTTGAAAGTTACAGCATAGGGAATATAATCAGTGGTATTGTAATAGTGTTGCATGGAGACAGATGGTGGTTACCCTTTTATAATGTATTTGTCAAATCACTATGGTGTACACCTGAAACTAATATAACATTGTGTCAACCATACTTCAGTTTTTTAAAAAGTATATAGCAAGATAAAAACATATTATCAAAAATATTACATTGGCCAAAAAAAAAAAAAAAAAAGAATCTGGGCTCTGGAATTGACTTGAATTTGAATCCTCAATTGTGCTGTGTGGCCTCAGATAAATTACTTAACCTCCCTGAGCCTTGGTCCATTCATATATACAATGAAATTTATAACAGCACATACCTCCCAGGATTGTTGTCAAGATGATGGGAGATGATGCTGTAAAACACACGGCCCAGCGCTCAGTGCCCTTGGGGATTCAGTAATGTTAGTTGGTATAATTATTACCCACCATGCTGTTAGACAAGTAGAAGGGTCTGGTAGGGGTTGGCATCAAGAGGCTCCCTCTCTATGGGGCGCCTGGGTGGCTCAGTCAGTTAAGCGTCTGACTTGATTTTGGCTCAGGTCATGATCTCAGGGTCGTGGGATCGAGCCCCGCATCAGGCTCTGCGCTGAGCGTGGAGTCTGCTGGAGATTCTCTCTCTCCCTCTCCCTCTGCCCTTCCTCCCACGCCATGCTCTCTCTCTCTCCAAATAAAATAAATAAAATCTTAAAAAACAAAAGAGGCTCTGTCTCCCAGACTCTGCACATTCTCCAGTGCCATCTGTCTCCACAGGACAGCAGAGACATCCTGCTTTTGGAATAGCTGTGCAGGGGTTATGATGGAAAGCACATACAACTGGGTTGCCTCTCGCTGGGGATGGCTGGGATAGGGTCTCTCCCAGAGCCGTCTGGGGGGTGTAATTTAGATTTTTTTTCTTGCATGTATAGCTTCCACATCTTATGCCAGTCCTCTGGAAATGTTGTGATCTGTTGAGTCATTTTTTATTCCTCTCCTACTTAAGCTTGCTGGAGTGGCTGGGCTCCCCAGCTTATAGACATCTCCTCTGAGCAGACACTGCCCCTGCTCAAAGTACACGACTTTACCTTAGTCCCTAGTCCTCTCTAAGGCACAACCCGGGCAGCTCTGTCTGGAAGGCCTGCCCTATCCCCAGCCCCAGAGCACTGAGCACCAGCTACCAGTTCACTCATTTACCAAACCATGTGTATCAAGAGTCCGCTATGCATCAAGTATCTCACATCCCACTGGGAAATGTTATCACTGGGGAGCGTGGGATCCATGCTGGGTTAGGAACAGCAATAAAAATGATGGTCCTAATGTCATCTAACATTCCTTCAGCCCTTCCCGGGCAGCAGATGTTATTCTAAGCTCTTTAATTCACTTACTTCCCACAACCACATTACCAGACAGATACCAGATATTCCCATTTTACAGATGAGGACATGGAGACACTTACGGGTGAAGCCACTTGCCCAACGTCTTACACCTTGTAAGTGGCAGGTCAGGACTTGACGTCAAGTGGCCTAGCCCGAGTTCAGCTCTTTACCACTCTGCTATACTGTCTCTGGAAGGTTATTTAGGAACACGCTACCGAGGCACCTAACCCAACCTTGGAGGACAAAGGAGGAAAGGAAGGTTACTTGGAAGCCGTGTTGGCTACCTTGAGTCCCGAAGGATTAATCAGTAGGAGACAGTAGGGTGAAGAAATGGGGAACAAATGTTCTTGGCAGAACAGTTAGGAGCAGCTTGCACCAAGACTTGAGGATGAGAGAGAGCCTGAATCAAGCCCAATCCATTTTCCTGAGCTGTTCCAAACACAATCGTTTATGGAGAGTGTAAAAATAAGGAGAAAGAGAGGAAGTGATCATTTGTTGTTTGCTTACAATGTAGCAGGCATTGCATGAGTCAGGATAAGCAATACCAGCTGCTATAACAAAGAAACCACAACATATTAAAGGCTTACACAATAAGCTTTTATTCTTGCTCATGGAGAATCCCACATAGAGGTTCCTGGCATCCATGTGGCCACCTTCCATGTGGTTACTCAGGGCTCCAGGCTCTTCCTGTCTCGTGGCTTGACCATCTCCTAGGGCAAGGGTCAGCAAACTTTCCTGTAAAAGCACGATAGTAAATATTTTTGGCTCTGTGCGTCACATAGTCTGTCACAATTGCTTAACTCTTCCATTACGGTGAGAATGTGCAGCCATAGATGATACAGAAATGAATGGACGTGGCTGTGTGCCAATAAAACTTTACTGACAAGAACAGGCAGCAGGCAGGATGTAGCCCTGTTCTAAGGTGTCAGAGCCATCTGCTGGAGCCTCCATCCAGCCAGCGGACAGGGGCGCGGTAAGAAGGATCTCACGGGGGAGGTTGTAATAGGCTGGTTTGGAAGTGATGACGTCACATGTCATGAGCCACAACTTAGTCCCGTGGCCATATTCCATGGCAACTAGGACTGGGAAATGCAGGACATGTGCCCAGAGGAAAAAGCACAGGGATTTGGCGAACGGACAGCCGTCTCTGTCACACGCACTCTACATGCATTCTTCATTCACCAAGTGGCAGGGAGGTAGGAAGAATGTATCAGTGGTCCCATTATACAGCTAAGTATGCTGAGGCTCGAAGAGGACTAGACACTGGCTGGGGTTGCAAAGTCAGTGGCAAAGACCTGTCTGCATTAAACCTGCCAAAGCAGAGTTTTGAGGGAGAAGAGAAAGAGACCAGGAACTCAGCCGTGGGGGAGGGAAACATTGAAGAAAAAAAAAAAAGAAGCTTCACAATGGAGGATGGGTCTGGGCTGAACTATGCTCAAGCCAAAAACCCAGGTGTCAGCCCTGATTTCGCCCTCTCCCTAACCCGGGACAGCTCCTAGATGCAGGCAGGAGGGGCCTCACCCCTCAGAGGACACTGCCCCAGGCTCTCCTGGCTGCCACATTCTGCCACAGAACCCCGAGGAGTCACAGAAGCTGTAGTGCAAACCTGGCCTTCCAGGTCCCGACAAAGAGAGATTTGCCAGGACAGGAGGGCAGGATATATTTTATTTAATGGTCGTGTTAACTTGACACATGGTACATGGATCTCTGTTGGTGCTCTTGCCTCTGCCCTTCCGGCAGGAGGGGGGCCTATCCTTACCTCCCCACCCCAACACCATTTCTTAGCCTTGGCAGATTTCATCCCTCTATGCCTAAAATATTTCCGAAATCCACCCACTTCATCCTGACTCAACTGCTCCCATGTTAGTCTATACCATCTTCACCTCTGCCTGGACTAGGGCAATGAGCGTCCCGATGAGCCTCCTTGTTTCTCCTGTAGCCCCTCACCGTCCTTGGTCCACACAGCAGGCAGAACCATTACTGCAAAGTGTAACTCAAGCCAGTTTACTCCTCTGTTCAACAACCTCCAGGGGCTGCCTTGTTCTTAATATATCATCCAGATTCCTTGTCACTGCCGCATCCCATATTCATCTCCTGTTCACCTCCTTCATCCCCTACCGTTCCCTCAAGCTCTTGTTACTCTTTCACTAAGCCAAACCTGTTCCTACCTCAGGGCCTTTGCACTTGCTATCCCTTCTGCCAGGAGCCTGATAGCCACATCTTATTATTTCAAATGTGGCTTGCCCAGGGATGCCCTCCCTAACTCCCCATCTGAACACCTCTGTCACCTCATTCCCTTCAAAGCATGGTCACAATCTGAAGGGATCCAGTATATTCTTTGTCTAATTGCTTATTGTCATTCTCCCCCCAGGGGCATGTCAGCTCCAAGAATGCAGGGGTCATGTTTGTCCTTATCATGCTCTAACATGGACCTTGTACATTTTATTGCCAGGGTTGGGGAAAACCTATGCATACTGATTGTAGGGACGTTGGCAAGTGGGGGGCTTCCGTTTTCATCATCAACCATCTTCTGTCCTCAGCGACACTTCAAGGAGCATCCCAGCCAGGATGACCAACTGTCCCAGTCTGCCCAGGACTGTCCCAGTCATCAAAGTCCTGCATCCATCCTGGGACAGACTTCAGTCCCAGGAAAACCAAGATGGCTGGTCACCCCAAGTGCAAGACAGCACTTAGGAGCAGAGATGCCAAAGCCAGGCCACGTGGCATCCACTGAACCCCAGCTCCGCCACTCACTCACCAGCTGTGGGACCCTGAGCAATTTACTTAGCACTTTGTGCCTCAGTTTCCCCATTTATAAAATGAGGATAGTAATAGTATCAACCTTATAGGGTTATGGTAGGGATTTAATTGCGTTAACATTCGTAAAGCACCATGTGAAGCAACATGTGAAGTACAACATACGTAGTAAATCTTCTGTTAAATAAAAAATCTGCAGGCCCCAACCTCTCCCCCCATCTCGGGGGTGGGGGGGAACACCAAATGAATCAGCGGAGTCACAAGCCTACAGCTGTTCCCCTCTCCCTGAGAGTGACAGCCCCGAGGTAGCACTTCCTGTCTCTTGCCGGTCCTGCAAAGCGACTCATTCAAATGTCGGCTACCACATGTCACCTGAGTAGGCAGAAAGTTGTCCCACCTGGTCATCGCCCAGAAATTATGACACTTTACTGTTGTACGTGGAACATCAGGCCAGGGCCATTTGTAAGTTTTGGCACCTGCCAGTCTCAGTGGAGCAGATGATGGAGAGAAAAATCCAGGGCAGGACCAGGCCTTCATTCCCTTTCCTTCCACAGGCACTTTTCTGCACTGCTTTTCAGCCAAGATACAAGCCAAATACAGCAGACCTCTCCTGCTCCAGGCCCACCCACCCGCGTGGCTTGTGGGGGGGTCCCCCAAAAGGGTGTTGAGGTCAACCCCAGCCCAACCCTAAAGGCCTTCTCCCAGGGAGACCCTGGATCCCTTCACTCCTTAAGGAAGGAGGAGATCTCAGTTGGTCCGTTCTTTTTTTTTTTTTTAAGATTTATTTATTTATTTATTTATTTGACAGAGAGAGAGAGAGAGCGAGAGAGGGAACACAAGCAGGGGGAGTGGGAGAGGGAGAAGCAGGCTTCCCGCGGAGCAGGGAGCCCGATGCGGGGCTCAATCCCAGGACCCTGGGATCATGAGCTGAGCCGAAGGCAGATGCTTAATGACTGAGCCACCCAGGCACCCCCTCAGTTGGTCCATTCTGATTGATAGTCAATAACCATAAAAGGTAGTTCTCAAGCCTGGCTGCATATGAAAACGACCTGAGGGATTTTTAGAAAGTACCTACGCTCTGACCTCCCCCCCATACACATGAGTCAGAACATCCTAGGGTAGGGACACGGTAGTGGGCCTTCTGAAAAGCTCCCAGGTAATTCAGATGTGCAGTCCTGGGTGATAACCCCCAACACAGATTCTGATTCCGATTAAATGAGCACATAAAGGGCTGCCCGGGCTGGCTGTGTTATCCCATTTTACTCTCATAAATACCCTAGCAAGATAGGCATCATCCTGGGGTGCCTGGGTGGTTCAGTCCATTAAGCGTCCAATTCTTGGTTTTGGCTCAGGTCATGGTCTTGAGGTTGTGGGATCAAGCCCTACATTGGGCTCCGCTCTCAGCGTGGAGTCTGCCTGGGATCCTTTCCCCTTCTCCCTCCCCCTCTGATCCTCCCCCTGCTTGCCCGCACTCTCTCTCAAATAAAATAAATAAAATCTTAAAAGAAAAAAAAGATAGGTATCATCCTATTACAATAAACTGAGGCTCAGAGAAAAACTGAGTTGCACAATGCCACACAGCGAAAAATGGCCTCAAAGGCCTTAAAACCCCGTCTTGGGGCTCCAAGTCCCACCTCTGCCCACTGTCCCTCGAATATAGCTTCCTATTCCTGGTTGACAATATTCACCCCACTGTTCTTCGGCTTCCTTGCCCTCCCCCTCCCCTTCCATGGGAAGCCAGGTACCATTGTGCTGAGGAGCCAGGAGGCCTGGCATTGAATTCCAGTCCAGCCGCAGTGTGACTCTGTTCGTAACATCTCCTTCTGGGGTTTCAATGGCCTTAATGCAGGAAAGAGCCTGGGCAGAGCTTGCCGCCCAATCAGCAAATCCCATCTCTGGTTTCCCCTGAGCGCATGGCGAGACTACATCTCCCAGCTTCCCTTGCAGTGAGGTGTGATCATGTGACTGAGTTCCGGCCAGTGAAAGTGAGCAGAAGTGACATCATCGCTTCCAGACCCCGCCCAGGAAAGCCTCGCAGGTGAGCGCACCCTCTTCCCCAGCCTGCTGACTGGACGCAGTGGATCCGATTCTGTCATCTATAAAGTGAGCGTGACAAGGAGGCTCCAGTGAGCTATTGTGAGGGCTGGAGGAGTTGACAGGTGCCACGGGCTTCAGATAATGCATAGTGATCGCTGTAAAGTTGTGACGTATTACAATAATCCCCCCATTATCCACGGGGATATGTTCCAGACCCCTGTGGATGCTGGAAACCCCAGGTATTACGCGACCCTGTATATACTATGTATTTTCCTATACACATACACCTGTGATAAAGTTTAATTTATAAATTAGACACAGAAAGAGATTATCGACAATAATAATAAAATAGAGCAATTAGAACAATACACTGTAATATAAGTCGTGTGAATGTGGTCTCTATCTTAGTGTCCTGTACTCACCCTTTGTCTTCTTGTGATGATGTGAGATGCTAAAATGCCCACGTGATGAGATGAAGTGACGTAGGCATTTTGGCATTTTGTTAGGCTGTTGGTGATGATCATATGGCAGGAAGCCGATCATCTGCTTCGGACCGTGGTTTGACTGCAGGTAACTGAAACCCGCGGAAAGCTAAACCGCAGATAAGGGGGAGGACTGCTCTACTATTTTTCTCACCGCCTAAGAGAGGAGTCAGGCTTAGGCACCCCCCCCACCCCCACCCACCCATCCTTTCCCCCTCAGACACATCACCTCTGCAAGGTCAGAGATGCACGTCCTTGTGGCTGGGCTTGGCTTCATAAGAGAGCAAATGAACTTTTCTCCTCCTCCTCCTCCTCCTTTTTCTTCTTCTTTCTCCTTCTCCTTCTTCTTCTCCTCCTCCTCCTCCTCCTTCTTCTCCTTCTCCTCCTCCTCCTCCCTAATAAGATTGTGAGAAATAATTAATACGATTCTCTCAATGGGTGCTTCTCAAGGAGTGCTCCCCAGACCAGCAGCATAAGCATTACCTGGGAGCTTACTAGAAAGACAAATTCTAGGGCCCCACTGGAGACCCGCTGAATCCGAAACAGTGAGACTGGGCCGGGCAATCTGTGTTTTAACGGCCTTGAGCACCAGATGATTCTGATGCCTGCAGGAGTTTGAGAATATAAAGGGCCCCCTACTGTGCCGGTCCTGTGAGAAAGCCACCCTAAGAATGGTATTTTTGTTTCTGGGGGGACACACTGGACCCCGAAGAATGAGTAATGTGTGGCATCAGCCTTTCCTCTCATCTACAAATTGGGTGGCTCAGGAAATATATCAGTTTTTAAAATTTTTTCTTAACCCACTGAAAATCTCTGACCCTTACGAGCCGGCACCAAAGCAAATTCAGACCTTCTTGGCCTGCTTCTTTCTGGGGTCGGGGCTGGGTGTCAGGCCGAGATGCCAGTCAGTTTGGGTGGGGTGTGTGGGGGATCTGTCCCCATGGGTTACCCCCGAGATGCCCGTCCTTCCTGTCCACGTGACCCCTTCAGAAGCAGAAGCTCTCTGTGGCCTTCAGAACATGCTTGAGACCCTGGAAACTTCACTGAGGCTGCCTCTGGCACCGTGATCCAGAGCTGGAGAACTCAGAGGCTGGTCAGGAAAAGGAACCAAGGGGACAGGCTATGACCCAGCAGCAAGGAGGGGCTGCTGTGGGGGAAGTAGTGAGTTCATGGCAGGCCCACCGGGGGCAGCCTCATGCAAGCACAGGCCCAGTGCTGGCCCGGTCTCCTATTTCAAGACCAACTACAAATCTGGAAATGAATTTTCAAGAGAAATTTGAAATATACAACCTCTTAGATGTTGGCAACTAAAAAAAAAAAAAAAGCATGAGCCGAAACAGGCATAGCTGTGGGCAGGATGCAGCCCAAGGGGGCCCCGGGTTGGGGTCTCTGGTCTTAGAGGCAGCCTCTTCCCCAGGGCCTCGCTGCCTCCCCAGGGAGACGCAGGGCAGTGGAGTCCAGGACTTAATGCTCGGGCCTGGCAGCACTCTCCCCCACGCCCCTCCCCTGCCCCAGCCAAGTGCAGTCTCTCTGCAGTCTGTGGAGGGAGTCCCCTTCTCCCCCCACTCTTGCTCCAAGATGTTTCTTAGCGCCTCAAATCCCCTGCAGCTTCTAACTTCTCCTAAAAGGGAAGAAAAGCCGAAAAAGACTTATGAGCTATTTCTTCCTCCCCTTCTGCTATATTTCTCCCCTGAGGCCACAGCTGCCTGCTTTGATGAGAAGGAAAAGGGGGAACTGGAGGAAGGAGGAACAACAGAAAATATCAAGTCATGTATCAAAATGTGATGCTGCTTCCCCCACAAAAGCAGGTGGGGAGAGGTGGGGGAGGGGACCGGGCAGCCCCACCTGGAATTCGGCCCCTCCTCCTGGAGCCATTCATCTCTGCGGGGCTGGGGCACGGACTGGGTTACCGGATGAGATGGAGTGGTCAGGGGAGGAGGTGACAGTTGAGATGACACCTGCGCTTCCTGAAGGGTGGCGAGCGGGAGAACGGCATAATTGACAGATTCAGATCGCCTCTGGCTAAACTGTAGGGGGCGCAAGAGTAGCAGCCAGGACGGGCGAGGAGTTGGGGTTGTCTGGGTGAGGGATGCGGACTAGAGGAGGAACTGGAGACTGGAGCTTCCATGCGAGGCGGATTTTAGAGGTGCTGCTGGTCAGACTCGCTGGTGTCGGGCAAGGAAAGAGAAGAAGGCATCTGGATGATGCTTTCTTTTTTGCCTGGAGCGTTGTTGACTGTCAAGTTGGGTCATTGAGGCATCTTTTTATTTAACAATGATTCATTGAACACCTGCTGTGCGCCAGGTTCTGGCTAGACCCTGGGGAGCTACAGAGATCAAGAATACAGGACTGGTTGTCCCCAGGGAGCCACCCTAAGTGACCTGGGCTTTCTGTGACCCCCCCAAACTGCAGAGAGGGAGGGTAAGAGGGGGCAATGTGTCCCCTCCTCCCCCAAAATGAAATATCCCTTCATGGGGTCAGCAGATCTCTACTGAGCACCTACTGCGTGCCGGGCACAGTTCAGCAGTGAACAAGATGGACAAGGTCCTTGCTATCATGAGCGCCTAACCTAACCTAACCTACTAAACATCACAGCTTAGCCTCGCCTACCTTAAATGCACGCAGAACACTTACTTTAGCCTGCAGTTGGGCAAAAGCACCCAACACAGAGCCTATTTTGTAAGTAAGTGTTGACTAGCTCCGGTAACTGAATACTGTTCTGAAAGCGGCAAACAGAAGGCTTATATGGATACAGGACAACTGTGAGTGTCAGCGGTTGACCCTGGCGATCGCCTGGCCCCGCTGCCCCTGCCCCGCATCCCACGAGGATGTGCACCGCCTGTCACCAGCCCAGGGGAAAAATCCACACTGAAAACTCCTAGTATGGTTTCTACTAAATATGTATCACTTTCACGCCTTGGGACAGTTGAAAAATCCTGAGTTGGGCCATGGAACATCGGGATCACAGGTGGAAAGAAGCCTGGAGGAGGAGAGCTCCAGGCAGGGGAAGCTGGAGCCCCAGAGGCCCTGAGGAGGGGCGCACTCAGCACGTCCTAGGACCAGCAAGGACCCCCAGGGAACTGGGGTGGCTGGAGGCAGGAGAACAGGAGGGAGGGAGGGCAGAGGAGTAATAGGACCCCATTCTGTAGGGCCTTGTGGACCAGGCAGGGGGAAGACTTTGGGTTTCACCCTGAGCGCAATGGGGAATCATTAGAGGGTCCAGCTCACCAGGGACCACCCCCTCAGCTACTCTGCCATCCTCCCACACACAGCCCTTAAGTCCCCGAGGGGGCCAGACCCAGCCACCCACAGTCACGGGCTTCTCCGCCTCACCCAGCTCGGCTGCTGTCTTGCTGGGCCGGCAGTGTATGTGATTTATAAGTCCCTCCCCGGGATGGTGTATTTGGGGGCATCTGTTCCATTTTTGTTGCTTCCGGCCAGGGCTCTGGTACTCCTTCACAGATCACATCCCTGCCTCCCTTCCTGGCTAATTCAAACAGCTGGTTACCGCTCACCAATTCCCCGGCTCTAATCGCCAAGGGAGGAATTATAAATAAATGTGTACAAGCAGACAGATGCTGTCATTTAAAAAATCGATCCATCTAGCAAAAATGCCCCACTTAGGACTGAAGTGGCATACTGCAGAGCATGTGTCTTGGTGGCATTTTTTAATGAAATCAGAAAAACAATGGTGAAACTCGCTAATGGATTCCGAAGGAGCGAACGGCCAAGGACGGAGGGAGGGACTTTGTGGCTCCAACGTCCAGAACCCAGAGCCAGAGAAGAGACGTGAGGCTCTACAGCTATTCCACACGTGCGTCTCTCCTTTGTCCTTCTTCCAACCCTGTATGACATCAAGTTGGGCTCATTCAGTATAATATTGCGAGTCTCAGAAGCGGTCGGCAACCCTCACGTCATGGCTTCTGGGAACCTCAATCCGGACTGAGATGTCATCCTCTTTGCTATCCTGGGTGCACAGTTAGGACATCCCCTAACTTTCCCTGTGGCCAGGTTTGCACTAAGAGGCCGCTGGAACCAGAACCGAAGTGGCCACTGTCAGGCCTGGCCCATAAAAATCTCCTGCGTGAGATCTGCCACCTTCTTTCCCACCCATGGATTGAAGGAAGAGGACTTGGAGGCTCCTGCAGAGGGCGGAGCCTTGGCTGGAAGGAGTGTGGGTCCCTGAATGAGTATGTGGAGCAGGGCCTCCTGTCCATTTGCATTGAGGTGAGACGAGACAGAGAAATAAATTTACTGTCTCAGGCCAAAATTTAGGGGAAGTTTTTACTGTAAAAATCCTATCCTGGCTAATACACGATGCATCCCCGAATTCATTCATTCATTCACTGAGTATCTAATAAAAATAATACCTAATTATCTCCTTTGCACTTCACAATAATCTCATGTAAGGAATGGCATGAGACCATTTTGTGGATGGAGAAACTGAGGTTCAGAAGGCTAAGGAACCTGCTGAAAGACGAACAGCCGATAATGAGAGGAACAGTTATCATTTATTGAACACTCACTATGTGCCAAACACTGCACTCCATGCCTCATACGTAGTATCTTCTGTATTCCTCAAAAATTCTCCTAGGTGTTGTTATCAGCCCTATTTTACAGAGGAGGGAAGTAAGGCTTACAGATATGAGTCAACTTGCTCAAGAGAGGGAGGGAGAAAGGAGGGAAGGAAGGAGAGAGGGAAGAAAGGCAGAGAGGAAGGAGGAAGGAGGGGGCAAGGAAGGAAGGAGGGAGGAAGAAAGTACGATTCACAAGAAGGAGTCTCTAATAATAAGCTAATCACATGGCAACTTAAAATACCAGCTTACCTCCAGTCAGGCCAGCCCTAGAGAACTGGAGAGCCACCCTTGCGAGCACGCCTGCGCGCACACACATCCACACACACACACGCCTTAAAGGTTAAAACGATTACATCAAAATAAAACATATGGTCACCCAAATCTGCATTTATTACATCTAACTGGAAGAGACACAGTCAAGTACGTGAATATTTTAGCAGTTTCCAACATGCAAATCACCGTGCCAAGGCTAATCAGCACACACATGCCCAGCTTTTGGTGCGCGGGGTTGGAGTGACACTCTTATCTTTTCTTTCGCTCTTGGCTGCAGTGTTCGGGTGTTCTCTCATTGCGAGTCAGTTATCATTTGCTTGTGCCTTTAAATAGGACCCCAGGAGGAGAAAGCCTTGAAGAGCCCCCTCTCACCAAGTTTATACCCGTCATTGATGTCTGGAGAACACTATAGGCAAAGGCAAGCTATTTGGCTCTAAAATCCAATAGAAAATTCAGATCTTTTCATGTAATCTCTGACTAATAAGCTTTAATGAAGAGGTTTTGATGGTTGTTGTTTAAGCCACAGGACACACAGGGAACAAATGGGAATTAACAGAAATTTACTTTCTGGGGGCGCCTGGGTGGCTCAATCGTTAAGCGTCTGCCTTCGGCTCAGGTCATGATCTCAGGGTCCTGGGATCGAGCCCCACGTCGGGGTCCCTGCTCGGCGGGAAGCCTGCTTCTCCCTCTCCCACTCCCCCTGCTTGTGTTCCCTCTCCTGCTGTGTCTCTCTCTGTCAAATAAATAAATAAAATCTTTAAAAAAAAAAAAAGAAATTTACTTTCTGGCCAATTCCAATAAAGACCAGAGTTCCCATGCCGACAGCAAGACAGAAACACAGTGGTAGTATATGCCCAAATGCTGCTCATTTGCATCTTCCCACTGAGGATTTTCACCATGTCTGACTATCCCCTAGAAAATTATTCACCTATCTTTCTTTGAAGCACTCTTTTTTTTTTTTTTTTGGTAAATCTTGCATCATTATGTAAATGAAAAATCCAGTATCACTCACCCTATTTAAAAGTTGTATTAGTCAAGAAAGATTAGGCACTGTAGCAATAATAGTTGCTCCCAAGAGTTCAAAGGTTTAACACAGCATAACTGATGTGGGTTGACAAAGCCTCAGCAGACAAGAGTCATGCCATCCTACGACAGGAAATGACAGAGCTGGAGCATTGCTCATGGGCTTTCAAATCTTCCATGCATAGCCCATTGGCCACAAATAATCACGTGGTTCTGCCTGCCTGCAAGGGGACTGGGAAATATGGGGGTGCACATACGTACTGGTAAGAGGTAAATGTCTCTGCTGCAGAGAGTAGCTCCCAAGTAAAATAAAACAATATGATTAAGTTCTACCTAGAAGGCTGTGCTATGACAATGCTCTGAGCCAGAACATTACAAAAGAAAAGAAATTTGCAAGCATTATAAATGTGCCAAAGACGTTTACAGCATGAAGCTGAGACTTTCTCCTTGACCCCAACAAAAGGACTAGGAGAGACCTGGGAAGGCAATGGCTGTCTCACAGGGGGAACCCAGTGTTATGTAGGGTGTGTCCCTGTATCAGCTGAAACCATCTTCAGGCAAAACCAAACCATGGAAAGAGTTTCTTTGAAGCAAAATAGAAACTGGACGGGGATGAAGGATGTTTTAAGTCAGATAGGAATCCCTGGGCGTGCAACAACATCACTGATGTGGTGGATGGTACTTTCCAAAGACGATGACACCAGTGGATCGCATCTCATAAGCTCTGACGATGTGACAAGGACAGACCTCTAACAAGAGGCGGAAGAGTCTACATTCTCTCCCCATGATTCTGAGTGGGCCTGTGATTACGACAGAATTAAACTCCATGACTTTGGAGGCTTTGCTAAAAAGGGTGTTACAGCCAGCAGCCATGAGTGCACTTGGCATCCAGATCTTGGGTTCTAATACCATTCTCCAAAAATAGGAACCAGGGCTCCTTGGAGAAATACATGTGACAAGCCTAGAGCACCTTAGAGTGCCAAAAGGTAAGGAAGTGCGCTCTCTTTCTCTCTCTCTCTCTCTCTCTCTCACACACACACACACACACACACACACACACACTGAATGACGGGGAAATGAAAAGGTCATGGAGCCACCCTGAAGAGCTCACCAATGGCCAATGCTGGAATAATTCGAGCAACAGAATAAATAACATACTATTGGATGATAACCCAAAGTAGAAAATAAATAACCACGAGTCAACACAGATATAAATCAATGATTGCATAAATAAATAAATTGGGAAGAACAGACAAACCTCTCATGGAGAAGAATTCCAAGTAATTTCTGTAGATGCTCTAGCCTCAAGGAGGTGGAGCGTCACTCCCCACGTCCTAAGTGCAGGCTGCAGAGAGCTAATGACTTCCCTCCAAAAACTAATTGTGTGGGAAAGGGGGAGGAAAGAGTAATTTTATGGTGGGGACACCTAACAAAGACCACTCTGCAGCCAAGTGATCAAGATCAACATCAACAGTAATCGGTCATGCTGATGGTATGTACCCCAGACACGACGTGTTCAGAAGGGCCCTTCGCCTCTGTAGTCTTTGTCCCCAAAACCCATCCCCCAGCGCAATCACGAGAAAAACATAAGAAAGATCCCAACTGAGGGACAGTCTATAAAATGCCTCACTGGCACTCTTGGAAATTGTCAAAGTCATCAATAACCAGGAAAGTATCAGAAGATGTCATAGCCCAGGGGCATGAGGGACACTCGACAATTCCATCTAGTGTTGTATCCTGGATACTGTGGTCTATCCTAGGACAGAAAAAGGACCTTAGGTAAAAACTAAGAAAATCTGAATAAAGGATGGGCTTTAGTTATAAAGTTATAAGAATGTATCCATATTGGTTCATTAATTGTGACAAACGTACCACACTAACCTAAGTTAATAGGGGAAGTGGGGGTGGGGTACCTGGGAACTGTATTATCTCAGAAATCTTCCTGTAAATCTACAGCTATTCTAAAATCGTTTTTGTTTTTGTTTTTTTTAAGTAATACAGCTTCCTCCTGGTTCTCTCTCTCTTAGGGCACAGACCTGAGGGGCCCTGCGCTGATACGTGCAAGCCCCCCTCCCTGGCACCATCCTGTTGAAGAGACCATGCAGCTAGAGATGCCCAGAGAGCCCCGGTGGTCCCAGCCCCCAGAGTCTTCCCAGCCTCCCCGGCCCGGGGGCCAGATGTGCGCAACGGGCCTTTCAGATGTCCTCAGCTCCTGGCCTTCTAGCTGCTCCAGCTGACACCCAACTGGAACGTAGACAAGCTGTCCCCACCACACTCTGCTCAAATTGTAGATTCATGCAGAAAATAAATGTTTTACAAGTCACTAAACACTATGCCATTTGGTCACGCGGCATTAGTTAAATGGGACAATTGGTCTACAAACCCGACTCTGGGCATTGATGGCTTTCCTCTACACATCTGTCTTTACTTCTGCTAGGGGCCGGGCAGTGGAAACAGATTCACAAGAACTGCTCTTGAAGAACTCTCCCGTGAGTGTCAGAAACTGAGCCCCGTGAGAGGAAAAACAAATGCTGGATCCAAGCAAAGGGGTGAATGCTGTATTTCCGAGACACAGAAAAGGGAATGAAGGACCCTAAGGGATTCCGGGGATGCCAGAAGAGAGAAGGAAAAAATTCCAATCCTTGGAATTTTCTGTCCTATGAGTCAATAAATGTGATCGTTTGAGTTGGATTTCTGCAATTTATAATGGAAAGGTGTCAAATGCAATTCAGTACAATGATTTGTGCTAGGGTTTGTGTCCTTATTTTTATTCCCCTTATTGGTGTTAAATTCATAAAATGTGCTTTTTTCATCTTTGTAGCTTTACCCCCAGCCCCACCGGTGTCTAACGGTGCCTGGCACGTAGGAGGGCTCAGGAAAGTATCTGTAGAGTTGCATGGATGGGCATCACTGGTCGCTTTCATCCCAAGCTCCTCTGGCTCTTCCGCTAGAGGTAAGCCCCCTAGAGGTCTGAGGTACCCGAGCTTTGGTCTGAGCTTCCTGCAGTTTCTTCAAAGAGCCAGGACTAGAGGATTGGAACATGGGCATGACAGCAAGTCAACACAATAGTTTAAGAGTGTGGGCTTTGAAATCAGACTTATCTGGGATCATATCTTTCCCTACATGTTACAGGCTGTGGATCTTGGGCGGGTTACTGCCCGAACTTCCTTAGTCTTAGTATCAATGTCTTCAGGACCGCAGGTGAAGATAAGATGAGACAACGTATACATAAATCACCCAGCTCAAGGTAAACCCTCAAGAAATGGCAAGTATTTCGATTGTCAAAAACAATCCTACTCCTAATCCCAATGATGATGATGGTGTTGCAGTCCCCATGGAAAATCAGCTAAGCGTGAGGACAGGACAGACTGTTCTACTCTTCCATCTGCTTCTTCCTTAGAAGCATTAACGCACCAGGCTGGGAGCAGCTCCCAGAAAGCTCCCACAGCTGGGGGTCAGCAGGGCCGAGGCTAGGCTGCTCCTGGTGAGGCTGGGATGTCCTTGCAGCAGGGTCCAGTGTGGCCGGGACTGGAATGATCTGTAAGGAGCAGAGCCCAGGCTGTTCCCCCTCAAAACAGCCCAGAGTGTCAAGCTCCCTCCATCCCTCCCCTGCCTTCATTCTGGACCAAAATTTCTGCAGGAAGAAACTCACCTCTCCTGCAGATGGGCTGTTTTCTTTGCCTGGAACACCCTCTCCCCCGTGGCAAGGCATCTGAATTACTTGTCTTCCCATTATTTAGTGGGGTGGGAAATGGCTTGGTGGAGACAGCTTGTCTCTGCTCCGCTATGTCCAGGGTTCAGCTGGGAAGACTCCTAAGGCTGGGGCTACACTCTCCCTTGTTCCCTCCGCACCTGGTGCCTGGGTTGGACAATTCAAACACTAGGCCTCAGGGTGGTCAGGCCTCTCATACAATAGCCCCAGGCTCCCGAGAGTTGCAGTGAACAAAGCAGAAGCTGCCTTGCTTCCTGTGACCCAGCCCCAAAGTTCCATAGTGTCCCCCCTGCTCTACTCTATCAGCTAAAGTGATCTCAAGCCCACAGACTCTAAGGAGAAGCACACACTGCACCTCTCAATGGGAGGAGTGCCAAGGGCCTGTGGCCATTCTTTAAAACTGCCACACTCCTCCTTATCCTCGATCTGAACCTATGACGCGAGCTTGCAGCTGCCTGTGCTTCACCCGCCAGGACACTCCTCACAGTTACTGCTATTTCTCACACCTCTGCCTGGCGTCTCCTGCAGCCTGTGGGCAGCGAAAACCTCACTCAGACCCTGTCACTCCTGGGCCCCGAATTCTCCACAAGCTCCCTCTTGATTCACAGTAAAAGCCTAAACCCTGATGACAGCCAGAGCAGCCCACACAATTTGGCCCCTGCTTATCTCTCTGACCGCGCGGGTTCCCACGCCCCAACTGGCTCCCAGGACCCAGCCACCCCAGCCTCTGCACGCTTCCTTCTGCCTTGAAACTCTCCTCCTGTCTCTCACTTCCTTCAGGTGTCTGCTCAGAGGTCACCTTGTCAGAGAAGTCTCTGCTGCGTAAAATAGCAGCCCCCCTCCTACGCACACCTGGCATCACCTGGTTCTCCTTCCTCTGCTTCATTTATAAATTAGACACCTGAACGCGCATGCCTCTTGCAATCCAAGTGGTGGATTCTCTTTCCTTACCCACCTTGAATCTGACTCGCCGTATGACTTACTTTGGCCAATAGCACCTGGCTTGATTTAGCCAACAGAAGTGCTTTGTGCCGCTGAAGCGTCTCAGCCTCAAGAGCCTCGCGGTTCCCATCCCCTCTCGTGGACCCCGCCACCGTTGTGGGACCAAGTCCAGGCTTGCCGGCTGCATAACGAGTGACCCCTAGTCCAGTTATCCCCCTTGCCCTGGCCAACCCCCAGCTGACCACCAGACACATGAGTAAGGCCATCTTCACACAAGCAAGCCGCGTCAAGAATAACTGAGTCAGATGCAGGTGACCAAACCACCCAGATGCTCTGTAGTCTTAATGTTTTAAGTTATCCGGTTTGGGGATGGTTTGTTATGCAGCATTATTTGTAGTAATGGGTAACTGATACATGCACTTAGTCCAGTGCCTACATGGAATATGCGCTCAATAAATATTTGCAACACAAATGAATCGATGAGTGAAAAAGAGGAAAATGTTTGTCCTGTTGGTCATGATCACTCCAACACCGAGCTCAGTGCTTGGCATGTATTGTGGGATGGATGAGGAGAGGGTGACGGGTCCTATTATCCAGCCAAAGCAACCAAACAAAAAACCCTCTGGCTTTCAAGGGCTTAGGAGAAAAAAAATCTCCTGGGACCCACGGAAGAAGGGAAGGTAGTAGTCTTTAGTCTCTAAGGGAGTAATGCTTGAGTCAGTCCTGACCAGGATCTTTGGGCTGGCTGTGGCCTGGGCAGTAGTCTATATGAGAATCCAAAGAAATACTGGTGGAGAAGGGTCTGTGCAACAGCAGGAGAGAGGACCCAGCCTGGCCATGAGGCTCTGGGCCTCTCCCTCAGGTCAGCTTGACCCAGCTTCCAGAACCCTCTACCACCTGCCCCACCCACCGATCCAGATATCTGTGAGCCCCAGAGCTGCCTCTCTCAAAATGCAGTTACCATCTGGCTCTAAGTTGTCCGGACAGCTAGTGAAAATGCAGAACCCTGAGCCTAACTCCAGAATTGCTATACCGAAAACTCCAGGGGCGGCTGTGGCCAAGAGCCTGGATTTCAAGAAGTTCCACACTGCCCTGTGGGGCCTGTGAACGCAGGTTGGAACATAGGGATTCTGGAACAGACTAGGAAATAGAGGCTGGAGATGTATAGCTCTCTTATCAATCCTCACCACCACAGGGGATATAGTTTCTCATACCCATTTCATGGAGGAGAACACTGAGGCTCAGAGAGGTACTAAGTGTTCCAGGCTGCCTGACTTCCTATCAGAGACTTTTCTTTCCATCCCAGCGGCATCCACTCAACAAAACACTTTGGCTTTTGTCTTCCTACTCTTTCAAGGTCATTTCAGGCTACTAGCTCCTTGCTGAGGTGGTAATGCTTAAGGAGAAGGAAGGCACCCAATGAAGGCTGGGTAAGTGAACAGAAGATTCAGTATGGCGGGGAGGTTTTCACACGGTCTTTAAGCAACTGGAGTCAATTAAATGTCTCTTCTGTGGCCAAGCTGAATGTTGTTTTCCAGCTTAGAGTTTTGTTTGTATGTGTGTGTTTTATATAAATTTGGTAATTAAGCCACAAATGTTCCCAGCACACTTGGATATATTTAAATTACAGGCTGCTCATCAAACGGAGAAAATTCACAAACATGGACATAAACAGTGCCTTTTGTTGGTTCCCTGCATTCTCGCAGCACTCAAAGGGTTCTGTCAGCTTGATGGCCAATTCCAAGACTGCCTGGGACAAAGGGAGGTGGGGGGCGGGGCAGGGATTGTCAATGACACACAGGAAGTGAAGTCCCACCATGAAAGACTGTGGTTCTTTTTTTTTACGAAAACATTTCATTGGTGCCTATAATTCATCTCAACAAGCCAGTTTTGAAAACACAAGCTGGCAAAAGGGATGTTTGTCTCTGCCTGGCTGGCAGCGATCCCTACTCACTGGGACAGGCCAGAACCCCATTCTTGATCACTATGGAAGAGAATCAGAGGGTCTGTGTTCACATCTCTTTTGACCCTTTGCTGTGGGGCATGTTTGGGCTCCTAGAGGTCCAGTGTCCACCCTCCCGTAGTCTCTGCCCACCCACTGTGTAACAAAAAATAAAACTGGAAGTAGTAAGGGCCGACTTACTTGCGAGCATGATTGCAAGGCGGGAGGGGTCTACTGTCCTAAAGAGAAAGCTGTAACCATAAGGTCTGCAAGCGTCTTCAGGGTTAGGCAAAAAGATTTTTTTTTTTATTCTTTAGGCTGCAGAAAAGAACTAGGAAGTGAGATGACAAGGTGGCATAATGAGACTGTAGGTCAGAGAACATTCTGCCCTGTTCTCAGGAGGGGCTGTCTGCTCCCTTAGGTCTAGGGTGGGCCAAAATTCAGGGGGTGGAGGCAGGAGAGAATTTAACCAAATTTGGTTAAGAAGCATTTTGCTCGGATTGGTTACTGGGGACAAGCAGTTCAACTAATCACTTAAAAGGCAAAAAATGGGAATTTGGAGGGTCTGTGTCTGGCCTTGCCATAGGTAAACAGGGTGGGGCACCCATGAGTCTTCCCTAAGTCCCATGGAAAAGGGAGTTCTTTGCAGCAAGCCGTTTTCAGGAACACAAAAGGGTGAGGGGAATTCCTTCAAGCTTCACTGTTTTCTAGGAACACAGGGCTCAGGCAAAATTCAACGCTGTCACCACTCAACTGGTGATAATAGTTAATCTATGAGTTTAGTATTTTTTTTTAAAGATTTTTTAAATTAATTTATTTGAGAGAGAGAGAGCATGAGAGCAGGAGGAGGAACAGAGGCAGAGGGAGAGAGAGAATCTCAAGTCAGTGCAGAGTCTGATGTGGGGCTTGATCTCACCACCCTGAGATCATGACCTGAGCCGAAATCAAGAGTCGGAAGAGTCAGACGCTCAACCGACTGAGCTACCCAGGTGCCCCATGAGTTTAGTATTTTAAAGTGCTTTGAAAGTACAAGGTTTGTAGTAAATGCTCAGTAAGTATTTGTCAATCTCCCTTACCTGTGAGGTCCTCCAGGGCGGGGGCTGAGCTCACTTGGCGTTTTCTTTGACGCTAGCACACTACCTAGAATCCACTGATCTGCTGAATGGGCCTTGAGCAAGCCCCAGTCTCCTCATCTATAAGACATAGTAATCTCCACCTAATAGGGTTCTTAAGATAATTACATAGTACAGAGGAGTTTCAGGGCCCCAGAAAATGCCTGACACGCCCCTGGTGAGCAGTGACAAAGACCCTCTCCTTGAACTAACTTTAGCAGGCTCTTCTGAATCCCTTTTTTCTGACTAGGTCTTGACCTTGGGCACTGTCCTTGGCTTGTTGAGTCCAGTTTTAGCAAGAATCCTTTGGGTCAGTTCAGCAAAAATCCCCCACCTCTGATATCTGATCAAATTCATTATTCTCTACCCTTGATATCTTATCACTCTGGCCTGTGTAGTCGGTTTAGCAGAATTCCCCTTACCCCTTGTACGTCTTCTTGGTAATTTCCCATCCACTGACCTAGACCCTGCTCCTTGGCTATAAATCTGCACTTGTCTTTGTTACGTTTGGAGTTGTGCCCCACGTCTCCCTATCACGAGCCCCCGTTGCAGAGGTATGTAGTCAGTCTGCCTTACCACCTTTGACAGGTGTCATGAATTTTTTTTTTTTTTTTTTGATAACCATAAAATGAATTCCCTTCCCTTTCCTCCTTGGACTGCTGACCCAGTGTGAGCAGAACTTTCTACTGAGTCTGTTAAACGCTTCAAAAGGCCTGAGTCCCTGGAGGCCACAGGTAGCGTGCTCAAAACCAAAACCCTCAGGGATGCCCACACCACTCGGGGTCAGGGCAGCGCCGGCAGGAATGATTCCGGCCTCCCCACTGAAACCCAGGACCTTCTCACACCCACGGGCCGTGGATGCAGCACTTGGGGGTTCAAATTTAGGATCTGTGACTTTCCCACAGCACAAGGATTTGGCCACTTGATTTCGCTGGGCATTGGTTGACCGCTCTGTAAACCAGGAAAACGAATCATGTTAACTGTACGGTTCAGATGAAACGGTGGATGCGAAGCTGACTAGCCCACGAAGTTATCAGAGCTGAGGAAGCCGCAGGTGTGCCCGACTTGGGAAGAGAAACCGAGCAAAGGCCCCCCACCCAGGCTTGCCGCCGCCACCCGCAGGCCTTCGGAAACAGGACTGGGCGGGGCCGCGGCATCGATCACTCGGCGCTCGACTAGGCACTCCGCGCTGATCAGACGAGCACTGAGCGATCGATACCTCGGCAAAGCCTGACTACCCGGAGAAGGAGAGGGCCGGAGTGTTCCGACCAAACGGAACAGGTTGTCGCCAGCCTCCGGGGGACTCGACACAGCCCAAACTCGAGACAGGTGAGCTTGAGCAACTCCAGAGGGCGGGCGGCTCTGGCTCTGTTGAAGCGGAGGGGAGTACTGCGCAGGCGCTGTGTCAAAGGCGAAGCGGGAGGAAAAGACGGCCTCGCGCGTGCGCCTTGGAAAGCCCCGGGGCAGCTCTCCAAAGTAGCGAAAGTGGGGTGTGAATGGGGAGGGAAAACAGAGCCAGCGCATGCGCCCTGAGAAGGCCGTTTAGCGGCTCTCCAGCTTTCCTGCGCTGCCCGGGGGCTGGTGGGAGGGGGGAGGGGGGGGGGGGTAGGCCCCCGCGCGTTCTTGATGCTCGCTTTACGCCTGTAATTTCGTTTTGCGCATGCGTAAAGCCAGCTCAGCTGGTGTGGGCCTGCGCAGTTCTTGGGGGGGGGGTCCCCGTCGGTGCAAATGTGGGGCGCCTGCGCGAGTTTTTATTCCCTCCGTGACGGTACCGGCAGGTGTCTTCATGCTGTTGCTCTCGGACCGAACATCTTTGTCACCGGCCTGGAGGGGGGCAGGCTACAAACCGAATGTGGGCCGCGAGCAGTGAAGTCCCGGGAAGGGAAGGGGTGTGAGGCCTCGGGTGGAGCGTTGGTGTGGGGGACCTGAAGGACAGGGATTTCTAGTTTGATAGGAGTTAACGCTGAGCATCGGTGTCGCGTTATGCACCTCGCGTTAGAATCCAGCAGAGGTAAGTCACCGTGCTCAGCAGGCCCAAGGTCAGGGGGTAGGCAGGTGTTGGGGCCACACCGACGGCCCGAACCCGAGACAGCGTGGCCCTTAGAATGCCAGACGTACTCTTGCGCCAGTGAATAAAGCTTTCCAAATATTTCCAAACCTCTCTGGAAAGTTTTACGAAGCTCCCTAGAAAGCTCTTGTTTTTTGCACAACTTTCGTGGAATAATGCCCCAATAAAATTGGAGAGATTTCGGGGCGCCTGGGTGGCTTAGTCGTTAAGCGTCTGTCTTCGGCTCAGGTCATGATCCCAGGGTCCTGGGATGGAGTCCAGCATGGGGCTTCCAGCTCCGCCCTGCTTCTCCCTCTCCCACTCCCCCTGCTTGTGTTCCCTCTCTCGCAGTGTCTCCCTCTGTCAAATAAATAAAATCTTTTTTAAAAATGGGAGAGATTTCAAAACTAACTCGGTAGCCCGTTCCCAGAAAGCCTGATAGAGGCTTCTATTCCGGAAGGCACCGGTGGGAGGCTTCTCATGACCAGCATGCCGCCCTCGGGGCTGTTGTTTCGGGTCAGCCTAAGACCTTTGTGGGGCTCTTGGCGGGGGCCGCTTTCAGAAGGCCCACCTGATCCTCTCTGTGAATCCCGGTGAGATTGTCCAAGAAGCCATTTCTCCCAACCAATTTAAAGACCACTCTGGGAGCTGCTTTAGGTTTTTAAAGATAATTAAAGAGAATTCTGGGATGACAATGGTGGCTTCCTTAGGAGGCTTTCTTTTGTAACCAACAGAAGCCACTTGGGCTGTTCACTAACGAAAGACCAGCTTACTTAAATAATGTGCTCTATCTGGATGGTGAATTTAGGAGGTCGGGACCGGAGTCCATGCTGGCTGTCGTATATAGCCTATACTTGGCTCCTCTGTGTTTAATACAACCAACAAGAAGCCTTTCATGAAGTTCGCATTAGGTTGATTTACAAAGCCCAAACAAAAGGCACTCGGAGAGGTTAGTTCTTACAACCTTTATGTGACCCCCATGCCAAGAATATCCTTTCGTGCATCAACAAAAAGGCCTTTTATAAGAGAAGCCAAGACACAGTCCACTGAGAAGCTATTTTATGCAATCTGGACCTTACCTTCCCCTGAAAGCTGTCTCATGTCACGAAACCAGTACAGGTGGCGCTCTGAAAGGTCAGTTTACAAAGTCAGGACTCAAGAGCACTCCGCTCTTTCTGTACCTGACACCTGCACTCTCACTTCCTTCAAAAAAAGCCTTCTATGACCAACAACAAGTCTCTAGGCTGATACCTGTGGAGTTCTAGGAGACTGACTTTAATGTGATGATATAGGGCCCCTCAGGCTTTTTCATGATTAGGGTGATCATAGGTCTCAGTTGGCTTGGAATAACCCTAATTTCTGACTTGTCCAGTCCTAAATATTAGATATATTAAATACTGAAATTTATATATATACAAAAGAAAGTTACTAAGAGCACTCCCAGTACTCAGCTTGTGTAAAATGAAATTCCTACTTGCAGAAATGAAAGTTCCAAGCAATGAAAAACAACATTGGAGAAAATGATGAGAATAAAAAATTTTACAAGAGAAAAATTTTACACCAAGCCAAAAAAAGGGGGAGTGGGTCCTATATATAGATAGCACCCTGGTTTGTCAGAAATACTCTATAGTTAACTTTCCTATACCTGACCACCAGAAGGCTGTTTATACCACCTCTGCTTATGCCCTTTCCTCGTATGTGGAACCCTGGAAGGCCAGTTTGAAGACCAGTCTACAGCACCACTCTGAAAGACTTTCACACAGTTTATTTTTGACTCCCTCCTCTAGAAAGCTGTTTAGCATAACCTTTTATAAAAGGCAATTCAGTGAGCAGCTCTGGGAAGCCAGTCAATAAAGCCAGGCCACAAGGCTACTCTGGCTGATGCCTTCCTCTGGGAAACTGTTTAATATAATTGTCAAGAAGCCTTTTTCGTCAGACCAGTACGGGGGATGCTAGAAGGCTGATGTGTAAAGCCAGGACTTGAGGCCGTTTAGAGAGGGGTTTCGTGGAGCCTGTACCTTACATTCAGTGGAGGGCCAGATCGAAGGGCTGGGTGTGCAGGCCACTGCGTACAGCCCACGCGAGGCCACCTGCTCTGGAAGATAGTTTCATACAGTCAGCAAGAAGGTGTTTGACCCAGCCAGCGAAGGCCCTTTCTCCCTTGAGGCCACGTTCCATGGTAACAGGAGCTAACGGGAGGGTTGGTTGGTAGAACATATCCTGGTTCCTGGCGTTCTGAAGACACCATGGGAGATAGATTGGTTTGTAAAATAAGGCAGAGCCTGGGTTTCATCTGGCCCCCAGACAAGGGCCCAATGTGTAGGCAAGCCCGTTTTTGAAACCGTTCATTAGTCCTTTAGAAGACTGTTTCACGTAGTAGGATGTGGCTCCTCCCCCAAAGGCTGTCTGATACGGCAACCGTTCAAAAGGCAAAGGTTCTGAGAAGCCGTAAGATTAAGATTACTCACATAATGGCCAGCCTGCCACCTCCCCATGCATACTTGCTTCATGCTGCCGACATAAGGTCTTCTGGGAGGCCAGTGGTTTGGGGTTTGTTTTTGTTTTTTTAAGATTTTTAAGTAATCTCTGCATGCAACGTGGGGCTCAGACTCACAACCCCGAGCTCAAGAGTCCCACACTCCACTGACTGAGCCAGCCAGGCGCCAGGGAGGCTACTGTTTTAAGATCAATCGTGAAGCCCTTCGGGAGGCCGTTCAAGAGGCTAATATGAGTCAATCTGAAAAATCATTTTGAAAACAAACTCAGAGCTATCCTGAAACGTCCTCCTCTGGAAGACTTTGTCATATAGTGTTAACGTAAGTATCTCTGAAGACCTTTTTGTAAGGCCATTCACTGAGAAACTCTAGACTAGAAATTAGTTACTAAAGCTACTTTAGGTGGCTCAGAGGAGACTGTTTTGGGCAGGCCCTCTCCCAGAAGGCTATTTCACATGGCCATCTATAGCAGGCCCTCTCCAAAGCCGGCTTGCAAAGCCACACATAGGCTGCCTGAGGAGGCTGGTTTATGGAGACCAAACACAAGACTGCCTTGGGAAGCCAGTTTGTGAAGCAGCCCACGAGGCCACCTGTAGAGGTTTGCTTTGTAAGGGCCTTTGTGAGCTCTATGAAGGGCTGTTTGGTGAGGTCAGTTTGCAAAGTCTGTAATCTGCATCCCAGGGAACCAGTTGATGGCCCCTTTAAAATCGTCTGGGAAGCCATTTTTTAAGGCCACTAAGAGACCAGTTTACGAAGCTGGTACATAAGGCTCCAGTGGAAGCCATTTTTATAGTAAGGCAAAGAGGTGGTCTGCGGGGAGGCTTTTTTATAGACCTTTGTGAGAAGCCAGGATATGAAGCCTCTGAGGTCTTTTGGATACCCGAGACTTCTCGAGGTTGCTTCATAAGACACATGAGTCACTCTGAGGGGGACGGGCCATGGAGCCACTGAGGGAGGCCAGCTGATGGGCTCACATGCATTTTTGTGGGTGGGTAGTAGATATGGCCATGCTGGAAGGTTGGACTGTGAAGCCCTCTCAAGAAGGCTGTTCATTAGGCCAACACAAGACATTTACAAATTTTCTAGGAGGCTAGAGCTAGAAATCATCCTGGCAGGCGAGGGTCAGGCCCCTTGAGGCTCTCAGTCCCATCATTCACTGGAGGGCCAGCTGGGAGGGATACCCCTTGTGCACCAAGGACCAAGCTAGGAGACAAAGGTCCAAAAACAGATTCAGTCCTCACCCCCGAAGCTGAAGAGTGTTCTGCGTAGACACTACCACGTACTGTGTAGTTTTGGACAAGTTGCTTAATCTCCCAAATCTTTGTTCATATCTGTAAAACCACACATCATGGGATTAGGAGGAATATATTAGTAATCTACATAAAACATGGAACATTGACACAGCACATAGGAAAGTCACTTCATTTTTCCCTGGACTTTAGTTTCTTCATCAGCAAAAGAGGATGGGGTTGTGGGGAGAATGATCATATACTTCCCTATCCACTTAACGGCCCCAAGAGGTACAAATCAAAGGAGAGGGAAAGGAAAGGTGAGGGAACTGTGGAAAGACGGCAGGACTGAGAACAACTCTATGTTATTGCTGTAACTGGGGACACACTCAGGAACAGGTACTTCAAACATAATGACACACAAGAAAGATGGGTCCTTTCCTTCCGTGAAGTGATGGGATTTTCTCATCTGTTAAGTGGAAATAATAACTCCTCCTTTACAGATTTTTCTTGAGTTAAGCAACCCGGACTCCCAGCTTCATCATGGGCTGGCTGGAGATGGCGTGGCTCCGTTCCTTCACCTGTAAGATCATGGAAGTGGGGGCCAGACAGCCTGAGTTTTAAATCTCTGGATCACCTCTTCCCAGCCGAGTGCTTTGGACAAGTCATTTAACTTCTCTGCTTTAGCTTCCTTACCTGTGAAATGAGGATGATGATACTTTCTTAGAGTTTCTGTAAGAATTAAAAAGCCCCTGGAGCATACCTGGCTTACAGTAAATATCCCAGTATGTTCTTGGTGTCACAGGGTCATTATGAGAGTTGGTGAGGTAATCATGCAATACTGTCAGTATTCTACTTGCTGTTACTCATGAGTTGGGGAGAAATGAGCTAACATGGAGCCCAGAGGTAGGGATGGGGCTGTCCAGCCTACCTTTAGGGACCATACCTCTAGCATTCATATGTCTTCACTTCCCTATCTACTGCTGACTTCTTCATACACATTGGTGCTAAAGGAAGCCATGTTTTTTCTTCCCGTTCTGTTGGGTGAGTTACAGTTGAGTCCCAGAGTGTCAGGGAAATCTGGATAGGGGTGTTTATTAGTTATCTACTGCTGTACAACAAATCACCATAAACTTAGTTGCTTAAAACAACATGTATTTATTAGTTTCTTTGGGTCAAGAGTCTGGGTGTGGCTTAGATGGGTCCTGTGCGGCAGCAACCTCTTTGACCTCAGCTGCAGCAACTTCTTCCTAGAAACATCTCCAAAGGCAAGGGAAGCAAGGGCAAAAATGAACTATTGAGACCTCATCAAGATAAAAAGCTTTTGCACAGCAAAAGAAACAGTCAACAAAACCAAAAGACAACCGACCGAACGGGAGAAGATATTTGCAAATGACATAACAGATAAAGGGCTAGCATCCAAAATCTATAAAGAACTTCTTAAACTCAACACCCAAAGAACAAATGATCCAATCAAGAAATGGGCAGAAGACATGAACAAACATTTTTCCAAAGAAGACATCCAAACGGCCAACAGACACATGAAAAAGTGCTCAACATCGCTTGGCATCAGGGAAATCCAAGTCAAAACGTCAATGAGATATCACCTCACACCAGTCAGAATGGCTAAAATTAACAAGCCAGGAAATGACAGATGTAGGCGGGGATGCTGAGAAAGGGGAACCCTCCTACACTGTTGGTGGGAATGCAAGCTGGTGCAGCCACACTGGAAAACAGTATGGAGGTTCTTCAAAAAGTTGAAAATAGAGCTACCATATGATCCAGCAATTGCACCACTGGGTATTTACCCCAAAGATACAAATGTAGGGCTCCGAAGGGGTATGTGCACCCCGATGTTTATAGCAGCAATGTCCACAATAGCCAAACTGTGGAAAGAGCCAAGATGTCCATCGACAGATGAATGGATAAAGAAGATGTGGTATATATATACAATGGAATATTATGCAGCCATCAAAAGGAATGAAATCTTGCCATTTGCAATGACGTGGATGGAACTGGAGAGTGTTATGCTGAGCGAAATAAGGCAATCAGAGAAAGACATGTATCATATTACCTCACTGATATGAGGAATTCTTAATCTCAGGAAACAGAGAGTTGCTGGAGTAGGGGGGGTGGGAGGGATGGGGCGGCTGGGCGATAGACATTGGGGAGCGCTATGGTGAGTGCTGTGAATTGTGTAAGACTGTTGAATCACAGATCTGTACCTCTGAAACAATACATTATATGTTAAAAAAAAAAAAAAAGAAGAAGAAGATAGCAGGAGGGGAAGAATGAAGGGGGGGAAATCGGAGGGGGGATGAACCATGAGAGAAGATGGACTCTGAAAAACAAACTGAGGGTTCTAGAGGGGAGGGGGGTGGGAGGATGGGTTAGCCTGGTAATGGGCATTAAAGAGGGCACGTATTGAATGGAGTACTGGGTGTTACACACAAACAATGAATCATGGAACACTACATCAAAAACTAATGATGTAATGTATGGTGAGTAACATAACATTAAAAAAAAAAAAAAAAAAAGACGGGTCCTGTGCATCAGGATCTCACAAGGCTCTGATTATGGTGTCAGGCAGGATGAAGTTCTCATCCAAAGTCTCAGCTGGACAAGGTTCTAACCCCTGTGGTTGTTGGAACAATTCAGTTCCTGGAGGCTGTTGGACCGAGGGCCTCAGTTCCTAGCTTGCTGTTGGCTCTAAGCCCCATCATCTGTTTGCCATGTGGACCTCTCCAACATGGCCACTTGCTTCATCAGTGCACACAAGCCAGGAAGGCAGTTGGGAGAGTCTGCTAGCCGCAGAAGTTACAATCTCCTGTATCCTGATCAAAGGGCATCCCATCACCTTTGCCATCTTAGGCCAAAAGGAAAAAAAGGAAAAAACCACATGTATCAAACTTGCACACCTGTTGGTTGAAACAAGTCATAATGGTTTTCTATTGCTGCTATGACAAATTACTGCAGACTTGGTGGCTTACAGTTCTCTAGGTTAGAAGTTCAACATGGGACTGACAGGGCTAAAATCAAGGTCTCGACAGGGCAGCATTCCTTTTTGGAAGCTCTGGGAGAAAATCCATTTCCTTGCCTTGTCCAGCTTCTAGAGGCTTCCACATCCCTTGATTTGTGACCTCCCCCCACCCATCTTCAAAGCCAGCAACACTGCATCTCTCTGACCCTTCTGCAATCACCTCTCCCTCTGACTCTGACTTACCCAGGAAAGATTCTTTCAAGGACTCCTGTACTAAGTTGGGCCCACCCACATGATCCAGGATGGTCTTCCCATCTCAAGGTCCTTATTCCTTTTTTTTTTTTTTTTAAGATTTTATTTATTTATTTGACAGAGAGAGAGATAACGAGAGCAGGGACACAAGCCCGGGGAGTGGGAGAGGGAGAAGCAGGCTTCCCGCTGAGCAGGGAGCCCGATGCGGGACTCAATCCCAGGACCCTGGGATCATGACCTGAGCCGAAGGCAGACGCTTAACGACTGAGCCACCCAGGCGCCCCAAGGTCCTTATTCCTAATGGCATTTGCAAAGGCCATTATTCTGTCTACTCACTCAATGATAGGTCCTGCCCATGCTCGGGAGGAGGGAGTTGGATAACGGTGTTAGTAACAGGAGGCAGGGACCACTGAGGAACTGGGGCTTTCTCCCCCTCATCGGGAGTGAGGCACCTGATGCAGCTTCATCACAGGCAAGTCTTCATTCTTGCCTTCACCATCCACCGGGGGATGTTGGGTGACCGTGACTTCTGTGTGCCAAGTAGGGTTCTCCGACTGTTAACCAAAGAAGCCAACCCTGGTTGACATAAGGAAGAAGACGTTTCTTGGAGGGCTGGTGGGGCCACAGAACGAATGGAAAGCTAGAAAGCTGCACTTGGAAAAGAACAAGAAGAAAAGTGGCTCTGTGATCTAGGAATCGGGGACGATCACTGTGGGGCCCTAGCAAGAACAGTCTGGTCCGGAAACAGCCAGTGGGAGACAACAAAGAGCCGTCTCCAGTCCAGTTAATCACAATACGAGTTATTTTTGGCTCATGAGGCATTCCAGCATGGGTATATATGCCTGGTTGGGGGGCTTCTGTGGCTCTGTCATCCCCTAGGGCCTCAGAGTCCCTTCACTTCCAGCCAGTGGGTAGGGAAAGCGTGAAAAATCCTCTAGGAGGTGAGCGTGGGCCAGACCTGGAAGTGGCTCTGTCACACATTCACGTTAGCTACCACTTGGTGGCATGGTCACGTCTCATTGCAAGGAAAACCTGGAAATGTAGTCTGTGTGCCCAGGAAGAAGATGAACTGGATTTTGGGGAGCTTGAAGCAAGGGTGTGTTTTTGTCAGTAAAGTTTTATTGGAATGTGGCCATGCCCATTTGTTTACATACCGGACACGCTGCATTGGCAGAACAGTTAACAGTGGTGACTGTCCCGCCTGCCAGGCCCGAAATGTGGACTGTCTGGCCCTCTACAGAAGGAGTCTGCTGAGCCCTAGAGCAGTCTGCAAAAAGCACGAAGGTCCCTATTTCTTGGCATCCAATGAGATAGGGGATATAACAGCTGTTAGTACACCTAGCGCGTAGCAGCATGGGTGAGTAATCGATTGCAGGCAATTATGAACCTGCTAGGATCTACTCACATATTAGTACCTCTGCATTAGGACCGGCCTTCCATCCATATATAATGCCACCAAAAGCACCAACTATGATGTTTGTCCTTTCTCTGTAGGTTTTATGTATTTCCAGGTTTCTTCCTGCAAAGCTAAGATCTCATTCCTTCAGGAGCCTTCACTGAGTGCCTGATGTGAGCCAGACTCCAGGAAAATGTAGAGAAATGAGACCTGTTCTTGCCCTGGAGAAGCTCCCCAGCTAGCATCAGAGAGACAGACATGTAGGCCGGTACTCGGAGTACGTTTGGGACAAGAGCGGTTAAAGAAAGTCAAGAGCTATTCCAACACAAAATGCTGTCTGAGGGTCCTGGCAGTCTTCCCATAGGGGATCATTGAGGGTGGGCCTTAAAGGTTGGATAGGAGTTTGCCAGAGAGGCAGGGTGTAAGAGGCATTCCAGACAAGGACAGTACATGTTCCTCTCTGAGCAAACATTTATCCGGTGCCCATGGCGAGCCTGGTCCTGTGCCAGGCCCCCAATGTAGCAGTGACCCCAGACAGATGAGGGCCTCGCCCGCAGAGTTTATGCCCAGCCGAAGAAGGCCACTGTAGAATCATGACCCATGAGATGCCATCAGAAAGGACACATGTGAGAAACTGTGGGAACCTGGAAGGGAGGAAGTCTGTGTGGTCTCTCTGTCTTTGGAAAATAACTTTATATAGTTTTTACTTTTATATTTTATCACTTTTTAATTTTTTATTTTATTTTTTTCATCATGATAGGTGCACTCCTTAATCCCCATCACATATTTCACCCATCCCTCCCTCCACTCCCCTCTGGTAACCATCAGTTTGTTCTTTTTAGTTAAGAGTCTGCTCCTTGGTTTCTCTCTCTCTCTCTTCCTTTGTTTGTTTGCTTTGTTTCTTAAATATCACATGAGTGAGATCATATGATAATTGTCTTTCTCTGACTTATTTCACTTAGCATTATACTGTCTAGCTTCATCCACATCATTGCAAATGGCAAGATTTCATTTTTTATGGTTGAGTAATATTCTGTCTCCCCCCCCCACACACACACACACACATCACATCACATCTTTATCCATTCATCAATCGATGGACACGTGGGCTGCTTCCATAGTTCACCTGTTGTAAATAATGCTGCAATAAACATAGGGATGCATGTATTCCTTTGAATTAGTGTTTTTGTATTTTGGGGGTAGATACCCAGGAGTATGATTACTAGATTGTAGGGTAGTTCTGTTTTTAATTTTTTGAGGAACCTCCATACTCTTTTCCAGGGTGGCTGTACCAGTTTGCATTCCCACCACCATGGGAATGGACGAGGGTTCCCCTTTCTCCTCATCCTCGCCCACACTTGTTGTTTCTTGTGTTGTTGATCTTAACCATTCTGACAGGTTGAGGTGAAATCTCATTGTAGTTTCGATTTGCATTTCCCTGATGATGAGGGATATTGAGCATCTTTTCATGTGTCTGCTGGCCATTTGGATGTCTTCTTTTAGAGAAATGACTGTTCATGTCTTCTGCCCATTTTTGAATTGGGTTATTTGTTCTTTGAGTGTTGAGTTGTGTCGGTTCTTTATAGATTTTGGATCCTAACCCTTTTTGGATATGTCATTTGCAAATATCTTCTCCCGTTCCATAGGTTGCGTTTTAATATATATTTTTTAAACTCTCAGTGGTTGACATTTTGGCCACTGGATGTCATCACAGATCTAGCTCCCCCTGGCCCCAGTTTGATTTTATGAAAATCTACAAATGTGCGTATTTAGGTGTGCAACATGGTGTTTTGCTCTAACTGTTCTTTCTCCCCCACCACCTTTATCAGGCGAGGCTGGCAGAGGGCCCGATGGCTGAAGACCACCGAGAGCCCCTGGCAGGAGCCGGCGCCCTCCGGGAGGCCCTCCGGGCGCTCCTGCCCCGCACAAAGGAGGAGCTGGTGCCGGAGCTCGGGGAGAAGGTAGAGCGCAGCGTGGTGTGGCTCCTGTGGGAGGCCGCCGAGCTGTTCTGCGAGGGCCGCCGGAGCGAGTGTCTGCAGGCCAGCGAGGCCATCCTGGACTACTCCTGGGAGAAACTCAACACGGGCCCGTGGCAGGACGTCCACAAGGACTGGCGCCGTGTCTACGCCTTCGGCTGCCTCCTGAAGGCCGTGTGTCTGTTCGAGGAGCCTGGGGATGCCCCTGCAGTGGCCGCAGCCCTGAAGGCCTGTGACATGGGCCTGCTGATGGGGGCGGCCATCCATGGGGACATCCTCATTAAAGTCGCCGCTATCCTCCAGGCGCACCTCCCCTCGGGAAAGAGGCCCGGCCCAGGCTCGGCCCAGGAGCAACCCAGCATGAAGGTATCTAGGTGGGATTGTCGCCTGCCACACCTCACATGCCCCCCACAGCTCAGTTTTTTCTAGAAGGGAGGAGTCAGCTGTCCCCAGGGGTGAGGCCTCACGGCGTGCTGACCTCTGGCGGAAAATAGCATCTCGGCAGATTTAGAAATGGAACAGCCCAGTCTGTTTTCTCAGTTCCCCCCCACACACACACACTTTCTGCAAAAGCAGTGCCCTTTCAGGAGAGAGGGAGGGTGGAGGCTCTGTGGCGCCGAGAGCGGCAGCTCGAAGGGCTCGTGTGGGCCAGAGCCGTGGGCAGCTGTAGCCCGCACCTTCCGGCCTGTTCTTGGTCAGCTGGCTGAAGCGTCACCCACTTTCCGGGCTGCCTCGCTCCCGGTGCTGCGGAGTTGGGGCGAGCTGCTACCTCCAGCGGCCTCCTGGTCCCGTGGCTGGTCGGTCCCGCCCTTGAGGTCCTGGCCTGGGGGGTTCCTGGTACTTGGGGGCGCGAAGCACACCGCGCAGAGCTGAGGGCGGGGGCAGACAGGGAGTCAGGCCCCAGCGCTGGCGTGCAGGCCTCAGCCGCGATACCTCTGGGCATGTCTGGTCGCTGGGAGGAAATAGGTCTGTGACACAGGCACGTGGGAAAATGTTCCATCTCACCTGTGGTTTAAAAAAAAAAAAGGCAAGAACGGGGAAGCAGCCATTGTTGGCCGTGAAATCCTCAAAGGAGGTTTCCTGTGATACCCGGTGCTGCCAAGGACGCCAGGGGGCCACGGGCATGGCGTGTTGGTTGACCTTTCACGGGGCAGGGCAGACATGCCTGTGCCCTTCGACCCAGGGGTTGCACTTCTCTTTCCCACGCCAGGTCTGCCCCAAGGGAACGTGGAGGTGGCCCCACACCCAAGGTGGTGCTCCCAGCGTGGGCGGCGTCGGGCAGTGTGTGTAGCTGAGGGGGGAGAGCTCACACTCTGGAGTCGGCCTGCCGGAGTCGGCCAAGGGCCTGGGCCCCTCCATGTCCCCATTCCCGTGCCTATAAGGGGGGTTTGCTCGGCGGCTCTCTGGAGCCCAGGCGGTGGTCCAGATGTGCCAGGCGCTGAGGGTACGATTCAGAAGGGCCCGTTCTCCTGGAGCCTGGCTTCTAGGAGGCTGTAGAAGAACGTCTTCTCTCGCGCGGTGAGAAGGGGGAGGCAGCTTCGCTCACACAGGGTGGTCAGGGAGGCCTCTGATGAGGGCAGGTGTGACAACCAAAGCAGAGGGTATACAGGCCGAGAACAGGCAAGTGGGAGGCCTCGCACCCGGCCCGCGGGGACAGAGGGAGCGGACCCCCACCCACCGGTGATCCTGGGCGCTCTACGTGGGAGGTCTCTCCCAGTAACGTGACAGGTGAGCAAACTGAGGCCCGAGGGAGTGACTGGCTCAGGTCACTTGGCTGACAGGTGGTTGAGGAAGTCCCGGCGCAGGGGCTCCCACGACCTCGCCGGGGCTGTGACCTGCTTTAGCTGGGCTGCCCGTCCCTCACGTCCCTGCTGGGCATCAGAAGCTGGGCCAGGAACACGTGGTCACGGGACAGGGTCCTTTGACACCAGATGGCGTTTGGGGTGGTGACTTTTCCTCTCTTGCGGAGTTTCTGTCTGTACGTTCCTCTTATAATCGAACAGACCCTTGAACTGGTAAAGAAAAAAGTCTGGGTGTCGCCAGAATGAAGAGGAGGAGGGGGATGCAGGGACAGTGCTGACACGTACGGCGCTGTCATCAGTAACGGAGTCAGCTAGCCTGCAGGGACACAGACGCCCAGCCCAGTGCCTCAGACGGTCACTTCTCGGCGCTTTGATTTTTAAACAGAAAGCGAGGGACGACCATGTTTCGGTTCCGGATGTGGCGTTGGAGAGACCGGTCCCCCGGCTTCGCTGTCCGTCCCTCCAGCATTTCAGGAAGCAGTTTCTGGTTCCCAGGAGGCCTGTGATCCTGGAAGGCGTGGCGGACCAGTGGCCATGCATGACGAAGTGGAGGTGGGTGGCTCTGCCCGATCCAGCCCCCCGCCCCCACCTGGGGACTCCCCGATTCCGTCTCCCTTCGTCCCAAGGAAATGCAGCCTCGCGTGCACGTCCCGACCATCCCTGCGTGGATCGCTCGGGGTTAACCGGGGATTACAGGCACAATGCGCCACGTTCGTGGCAGAGATGGAAAGGTCCGTACTTCCACAGCTCACTGCTCTAAGCAGGTTCTAGTGAGTGCTCGCCTCGTGTGGCGTGAAGTCTGTTAAAGCCATTTTGCACGATCTGAGGTGTCCCCTGGACCTTCCCAGGGGCCCTGAGGCCTAAGAGCAGAAGTAAGAACCCGAGACATGGCCCCTCCCCTGCAGGCAGGGCTCCTGGGCTTGTTCCCTCCTCCCATCTGCTCCAATTCGTGGTGGTGACAGCAGGTCAGGCCACTGGGCGGTGGCCAGCATGCCAAAGCTGCGGAAAGGAGCAGGGGTCTCTGAGGACGATGGATCGGCTCCCCTGTCTCCCGTGGGTCGTGCATGGAGTGGTTCCCGCCAAGGCTGTGAAGAGTACCGGCTGCTGGGGCCATCATCCCGCAAACATTCATTACGGGTCTTACTATGGGCCATCCGCCACGATCGGCTCGTGCTGTGTTTTCTCTCTCTGTCCTCCCCGTTCCCATCCCGTGGGACAGGTACCGTCATCACCCTAGCTTACCAGTGGGCAGAGGTCCCCGGCCGGTCACGGGCAGGGCCAGGCCACCCGAGCTCAGAAGCCAGCGCCCCCGCCGTGCCGCCTGCTGTTTGCTCGGAGGTCTCTGAGCTCAGAGACAAGGTGAGCGGAGAGAGAACTGGGAGGCTTTCGGCCAGCAGGGCGATAGAACCACCCAGCAAGAAGCTTGGCAAACCAGCCTCCCCGGATCTCTCTGCAAAGCCACATGGCGTCAGTGGGCTCGTCACCCCACGTGTCAGTGCCCGAGTGCCCCCCGCCGGTAACAGCAGTCTCTCTCCCCGTGGGGCTGTGTGGAGACCAGAGGCCAGTGTGGCCGAGTGCCCGGCAGGTCTTAGCCAAAGCGACAGTGGTGACCATGCGTATCTGTCTTCTAGTTTGGAGTATATCCAAGACATTGCCGGCTGCCGAACTGTCCCGGTGGAAGTCGGTTCCAGGTACACGGACGAGGACTGGTCGCAGACGCTCATGACGGTCAATGAGTTCATCAGCAGATACGTCAGGAGTGAGGTATGTCGTTGTGCCTCCTCCCCCGCAGCGTTTACGGTGGGAGCTCGCGGGACGAGGATTTGGAGGGGCTGGTAGGGGGGCCAGAGTGAGGAAGGCCAGCTGCAGGGCCTGCGGAATGCTGACTCATTTCAGGTCTTTTTTTTTTTTTGGTACAATTCAGTGGTTTTTTTTTTTTTAGTGTCTTTGTAAGATTTTGCACCCATCCCCACTAATTCCAGAACATTCTCATCACTCCCCAAGAAATGCTGTAGCCATGAGCAGTCACTTCCTCTTCTGCTATAGACAACCCCTAATCTGCTCTATGTTTCCATGGATTTCCCAATTCTGGACTTGGCATAGAAACGGAATTGGACAGTCTGTGGCCTTCTGTGTCCAGCTGCTGTCGGCACTGCACTCTCGGGGTTCCCTGCTGTGGCTGGGTAATATCCTGGGGTGTGGACACCCCGCATTTTGTTTATCGTCAGCTGATGGCCAGTCAGGTGGTCTACACTGGCTGGTGTGAAAAGCGCCACTGGGAACGTTCCCGTCCAAGTTTCTCTGTGTGGACGTATGTTTTCGTTCTTCTCGGGTATATATGAGATGCCGAATCGCCGGGTCACAAAATGTTTGACCGTTTTGAGGAACCGCCAGACGGTTTCCAAAAGCAGCAGTGCTGTATTCTCGTGTCAGATTAGTCACAGTAAGGGCCAGGGGTGGCTTCCCCTTCCTGAGGCCCAAACAGTTCCTCTGGGCTCAGAAGGGAAGCCCGCATGTGGCGCATGGACCCTTATGGGGAGGGGACGTCCACCCAGCCTCGGCAGTCCCGGCCGTCTTCCTGGCCCGGAGAGCAGAGCCCTTCCCGAGGGAGGTCGGGGAATTTCAAATCCGTGGTCTGCGATTGTTCCACACACTTCCTAGCAGCTCACACCCAAGGCAGCCCCAGGCCCAGCCCCTGGAAAGTTCTGATTCGGTTTCATCTGGGTCTGCTGCAGTCCAAGGGCCCGGGAGGTGACCATGCTGGCTGATAGTTTGAAACACAGAAGAGTAAACCACGGAAAGCTCTGAGCACAGCATGGTCAGCGCCCGGCTAACCTGAGTTAGCATCTTTGGGCCAGAATCCCCGTGACAGCAGAGATCACACAGATCCGGCCCTGCCCGCCGCAGAACCCCAGGTCTGGCTTGTTGTGACTTTTCGAGTCATCAGGAAGAGAAGGGAGTGAGGGAGAGGGCTGGAAGCAGAGAAAGTCTTGAGGGATTCTAGAGAGAAGCCTCCATCTCCTTCAACATAATAGTTTGGAGTATATCCAAGACATTGCCGGCTGCCGAACTGTCCCGGTGGAAGTCGGTTCCAGGTACACGGACGAGGACTGGTCGCAGACGCTCATGACGGTCAATGAGTTCATCAGCAGAGCCTGGGAGACCCAGGCCGGTGGGGCTCTGGCTATGGTTGGGGGGACTGGCGGCCAGCCTCCCGTGTGCTCCACCCCCAGCGGCCCTTCCAGAGCCTGCGCCACCTCCCAAGAAGGCCTGGAGCCTTGTGGAGCCCAGTTTGTAAGGCACCAATCTTTCCATCCGTCTGATGGCAGAGATGTTCACGAGATGATCATCTCTGGGGAGTGCAGCTGGGCTGCAGGAAATGGGTGCTCACAGTTGTGCTGGGAAGTCAGTACATGGTTAATTTTGGGAAAATAAGCTGGCAGAAGCTACTAGAATTTAAAATGCACACACTCCTTGACTCAGTTGTTCTGTTTTTGGGAGGACATAAATATAAGGACCAGAATATTAGGCTGTTTATGGAAACACTGGCTAAATGACCTGACTGTCCACCAGCAGGGGGTGATTGAATTCACGGGGTGTCCTGCCTGTAAAACATGTATCCGTCAAAAAAAAAAAAAAAACTGAGGCAGATCTGTACGTACTCACCTGAGGAGACACTCATGAGGTTGTCATTAAATGAAACAAAGATTTCCAAGGAATACATATGATACCATTCCATTTTTATTTATAAAAGAAATCCTCATGGGTGTACAGCCTCTTCATTTTCATGGGGGGAAACTGAGCCTGGGGCATCCCTACAGAGGCGGCCCCAGATCCTGAGTCTCCCTGGGGCCCAGCGCTGCCCGCAAGAGGGAGAGCATCGCCGGTGTTCGCCCCTGGGGCACAGAGGGGCCCAAGGGGGACGGGACGCACTTGCCAGCTGGCTGCCCGTGGCTGGGGCGCACCCGGTGCCGAGAGCGAGCGGAACAGCGCCCGGAGGGTGCTCCTTACGGCTAACCAGGCTTTTTCTGTGTCGCTTCCGGTTTTCCTTCCGCGGATCAGTCGAGGGACGTCGGGTACCTCGCGCAGCACCAGCTCTTTGACCAGGTAGGTCTGAGACCACGCTCCTCTGTCCTTGACCCTGCCACCTTCTCCCACCTCCCTTCCTGGGCTCTGAGCCGCAGAGGGCCGGAAGGGCTCTAGCAGCCTCTTGGGCCACCCACGGGGGTGGCGCCTGTGTCCCCCTCACCAGCGGGCAGCACGTGGCGAGCGGGAGACTGGGCGTGCCGACCTCAGGGCTCCAAGCCTGGGGTGGGGGGGTGAGGAGGCCACGGCATCGGAAGGAGGTGGCCCCAGCGAAGTGGGAGCAGGTGTGGTCGGACGTAGAGGAATGGGTCCTGGGGAGCCGAGTGAGGGCGGCAGGCTCTGACCCGACCCGGAAAGAGCAGGTCGCTGCTGTCCTTGACCGTGGGTTTTCCAGGGGGGTTCCCGGCACCGCCCTTAGCCCATCTCAGCTGTCAGCTCACGAGGCCGTCTCCCCCCAGCTGGGCCTGTGTGCTCCTGGCAGGGGCCGGGTTCAGTTCCTCTGGGTCCTCAGCCCTGGTTGGCCAGACTGAAGACCCTCAGGACAGACTGCTTGAAGGCTGAAGGCGGAGGGGGTCTCGGGCTGGGGCTGAGAGGAGGAGCGGGGTCCAGCCAGGCCGGAGGCAGGAGGACATTGCAGGGAGAGGCATCTCATGCACTGAGGCTCAGGGCGCACTCTGGAGCGGGCTCCCTGTGCCGGGAGCATCCACCTGCCTGGGAGATGTGTTCAGAAGAGCAGAGCGAGAAGGCAAAGAGGGAGGCTGGGCCCCAACTGCGCGAGCCTTGAAGGTCAGACCAAGAACTCGGATTTATCTGCAAGGCAGCAGGGAGTCCTGGGAGGTTTCTGAGCAGGAGGATCCCAGTAAGAGGAGGTATTCCGGGGAGATCCATCAGGAGAGCCTGGGGTGGGGGCAGGGCAGAAGTCCTGCTCCGGCTTTCTCCGTCACTGTCACCGGTCAGCCCTAAGAAGGGAGCATGACAGGGTGGCCCCACCAGCGCCCCGGGAGCTGACAGAAATGCAGGATGGCTCCCAGCCCCCACCCCGGCAGCGCGTGTCCCGTGCACCTGTCACCCAGGGCCCCGAGCACACGGTGAGGAGGGGGGCTCACTCACGACGCGCTGGTGGGACCCCGGGGGCTGCCTGGCTGCGGGGAAGTGAGAAAGCGAGGATGCGCCGTGGACAGAGGGAGCTCCGCTCTGGTGAGGACAGGTGCCCCAGAAGATGAACAGCGCTTGTGCGTGGTCACACGGTGTGTGGTTTTTCCTGTTCTTCTCTGCAATTTGCAAAGCATCTAGAACGAGCCCGTATGCTGATCATCATGAGAAAAAATAGACTTTATTTTTAAATGTAGACACAACGAGGGAACAAAGTGAAGTGGAACCCGATTGCCTTCCGAGTTTTCAGAGCCATCTGGTCAGGCTGAAACAACCTGACAGCTTATCCCAGGGAGGTCACTGAACAGTTTCCTTCTGTCCACCCCCTGCCCTGTCCCCCCACTCACTTCACTCTGTTCTGGGAGCGGGGGGCCGGAATGCTGCCGCGGGCCTGGGCTTCCTCATGAGCCCCTCTGCACCCTGCTCTGGGCCCGGCCCTGGGGGGGACAGAGTAAGGAAGAGCCGCCCCTCCCGCCCCAGTGGACCTGAAATCCAAGTACATCAGCTGGTGACGAGCGCCCCCAGGAGAAGAACAGAGGCAGCCTTGTGGCGGTGGCTCTGGGGAGCCCAGGGGCAGGGAAGGCGTCTCCAGGAGGTGAGACTTCAGTGGCGACCTCGAAGATGAGCAGCCTCCAGCCATGGGGCGGATGTTTTGCCCATTTTTTTTATTGGGTTGTTTGTCTTTTGAGTGTTAGGAGTCCTCTGTACGTTCTGGGTCTAAGCTAGTTGTCTAGTGTAAGCGCCGTATTTGATGCCAATCCTTAACTTTCTTCTTTTGTCTAAAAGGAGACAAGAGGGGGGCATGCCAGCAAGGGGGGGCAACAGGAGCTGACTTGCCCCTTGAGCGGGTCTGGAGCGAGTGCCTGGGGTGGGGGGGGGGCGGGGAAGAAGCAGGTGGGGCTGGAAGAGGAAGGATGGTCTCTTCCATGCCTGGGGCTGCGTGGGAGGGTTGGGGGCCTTCTCAGATGGCCGAGGCCCCGTCCCGGAGGGGAATGGAAGGTGGGCGGGTGGGGCAGCGGGGAGACCCCCAGGAGGCTGCTGCCGTAGTCCAGGGGGAGCTGATGCCCGGGGAAGCGGACAGCTTCCAGACTGGTGCCAGCTGCCGGCACCTGCACACAGGTGGCTGGGCGAGGCCGAGGGAAAGGGAGCAGTCAAGGAAAACTCTAGACTTGAGACCCGAGCGCCCGGTCAGTGGAGCCGAGGGATCCAGGAGGGACTTCGCTGGTGTCTCGGCCAGGCTACAGACACTGCAGTGGGGCCCAGCAGGAATGCCCGGGCAGGGCAGCACCTGGCCTGGGCGGGGATGGGGGGTTATGCCCCGAAGGGGGAGATCTGGGTCAGTCAGGGCCCGAACCACAGCCAAGGTCTGCCGGGTCTGCCCCTGGGCTGGGGCTACTCTCACTGCCCCTCCTGACAGGGGACCCAGGTCCAGTTGGGGCTGTCCAGCCCCCAGGAGCCTGCGCACCCAAAATTAAAGGGGCCGGAGCGGGTGGGGGCTGGGTGGGCTGCGCTGTCTTTCCCAGACCTCTCGAATTAGGACTGTAGATCCTGCCTCCTGCCCTCTCCGAAGGAAAGGGGGAGTCTAGCGAGCAGGCCCCTATGGTGCCATCCCAAGTGACCAGCCTGTCCCCTGAACTTGGTCACACCTCCCGTGGACCCTGTGAAGCCACAGGTAAACTCGCCTCCCTGTCCTAGGGCAGCCATTTTCGATTTTACTAGAACAAGAGGAAGCAGTTTGAGAAGAAGAAGGCAAAGTGCCCAATTGTTTTTAAGACGAACCAAGACCTTGAAGACATTTTGCCTTTTGGAGGGCCACCTGGATCTTTCTCTCGGGTCCCCAGAGGTGTGTTTTCACCTCTGCTGCCCAGAGTGCCACCTGGCAGGCCCCCGCACTGCTTTGTGGGGCCTTCTCTGCCTCCACGAAGCTCAGTGGCTCCCACCTGAAACCTCTTGCCCAAAAACTTCTTACTGACTTTTCTCCCAGGGACCCCATGTTGTGGGAGATTGTGGCCACCACGCTAGGCCTCCCTTTAATTATTGGTCACATGATGGGAGCATTCCTTCTCTTGGGGGGGGGGGTCTCTGAATCCGTGGCCAGTGGCTCTCATTACACCATTTGACCAACCAGTCACAGCCCAGAAACCCTGATGATATCATCAGGGACCAATCATCTTCCGACCGTCCCAGCAGGAAGCAGCTGTGTGTGACGGAGCCTCGTGGTGATGGAGAAGCAGGAGGTTCCCAGAGGCCTTTGGCATCTCCTGCCAGCCCCCACCCCACCGGCCGCCCCACGGGCCGACAGGACAGGGGACCCCAGACTGGGAACTTGTACGTTAGCCCAGAGCAGTGGACACAGCCGCATTTCTCTACTTCTGCACAGGCTGTTTGAGACAGAACAGCCTGAGGTCCCTGCAGGGAGAACACTCCAGCCATTCCCAAGGATCCATCAGTGGCTTCTTGGCCAGCACCCTGAACTTGGAGCAGCTATGACTGAAAGATGGCGAAAGCCTGCCTGCAGCTGCCCCTTCAGAGCAGGGAGACGTCCCTCTCAAGATACCTGAGGAAAGTAGCCGAGGGGTGCCCCCCACCGCCACCCATTAGGGACCAGACGTCGGTTTCTGTGGAATTTCCCCGAGCCGCCGAGCCACCTGCCCTGGCAGCAGGCAGTCTTCGAGGCTTGGGGCTGCAGGGGCCATGGGGGCCTGGCCTCCGTGGGAGAGAACCGGCGTCTGATGGGCCTTCAGAAGGCCCGGCCAGGGATACATCCAGGGGAGCGGGCCCGCGGCCCCCTCCCCGGGGTGTCCGGACCCCTCACCATCCCTGAGCGGGGGTGCTGGGGCCCTTCTGCGGGGTGCAGCCCCAGTGGGGCCCTCTGAAGGCCCAGCCAGGGAGCGGGGAGGATGTAGGGCTAGAAGCAAACTCCAGAGGGGACACCATGCTTGCTGTCTGAAAGCACCTCTTGTCGGCGGGTCAGGGACGGCAGCCGGGGCGGGGAGCCAACAGCGCCTCCTTTGTATCGAACTCATTTCTACATAGTGTCTGGTTTTTGCCCTTTGATTATTCATGTAGCTTATGTACCGGGATCTTTATTATGTTTAACCCTTGGGTACCACAGTGCAAAAGTTTCTCCCTTTATTGGCCTTTGGATTCATGAACGTATTTAAAATGTACGCACGGTGACCGCTTTCTCCTTAGTCCATTTTGGGGAATCTCCCTTTCCAGAGATTTGATGAATACCCAACCCCATTTTCTTTCTGTTTTTTTCTTTAATTTGATTTTCAAAAACGTGGCACTCTGCAGAACATTGCGAGCTGGTGTATTTTTAAGTGCAAAGCAGTGCTATCAGGTTTTCAAAAAGGAAACGAAGATAAAATGCACATGACAGGGAAACAAATCTGGAAATAAAATTATATGTAACTCTTTCCTAATGATTATATATTTATTTTTTCTTTCTTTTTTAAAAAATTTTATGTATTTATTTACTTGAGAGAGAGAGCTTGCATAGTGGGAGGGGCAGAGGAAGAGGGACAAGCAGACTCCATGCTGAGCACAGAGCCCAACATGGGGCCCGATCTCATGAGATCACAGCCTGAGGCGAAATCAAGAGTCGGACACTCAACCAACTGAGCCACCCAGGTGTCCCTATGTATTAATTTCTTCAGTTGGTTTTTCAGTTCCCCCACAGTAAAACGCAGACGCAGTTTACTGACCCGGGATAAACAGGATCTCTCTGGGAGAGATCACACTGTAAAAAGGCAGTGTGTGTTTGGCCGTCCTGTGAGATGGTCCATTGACTTTGGGGCTGGTGCATCCCCGGCCGGGGCTCGGCCTCCCACCTGTGCTCTGACCCCACAGATCCCGGAGCTGAAGCAGGACATCGGCATCCCGGACTACTGCTGCCTGGGCGACGGGGAGGAGGAAGAGATCACCATTAATGCCTGGTTTGGTCCCCAAGGAACCGTGTCCCCCCTTCATCAGGACCCTCAGCAGAACTTTCTGGTCCAGGTGGGAGTTGCTCCAGAGCATCGGCCTTGTGCCTCCCCAGCCCGGCCCCGCGCAGCCTGGCCACGTTACCCGTGTTTAAACACCAGAGAGAGGGGTGTGGACAAAAATGAAATCAGAGAGATGGTACCAGGCCCCTCTGGGGCCCTTCCTCCGGCGGAGGCTGGTTCCAGGTGTGGTTCCGGGACCAGCAGCCCCCGGGATGGTGGCCGCATCACTCGGGCAGAGCAGGGCCAGGGTGCCGTCTCGGGACGGAGCGAGTGCCCTCACACTGCGTGTCCTCTGCCTCCCCCCCGCCGCCCTCCTTCCATCAGAACCAGGCCGGTTTCCCCCTGCCAGCACCTCTCCCCAGACGAGGCATGGCTTCCCGGCCACTGGATGGTGTGTCCTGAGACCCTGACCCAGACAGGGAGCGGGTGTGCTTATTGCAAGGGGAGGGGCACCTGTTGTGAAACCACCTTATTTTTTGCAGGCAGAGGTTTAACAGATGAGAACGTTCTAGCAGAGGCACTAGAGGGGCTGAGAGCTGGGCCCTGGAGCCACTGCTTGGTGTGAATGCCAGCCCTGTCACTATTCAGCCTGGTGACCTTGGGCCACTTGGCTAGCCTCTCTGTTACTGATCCGTAATATATTTGGAGGCTAAACCTATGCCTGGCCTGGAACGGGCGTGGCAGGGATGGGGCAGTCTGGGCGCAGGGAACAGCACGTGGAAAGGCACGGAGAGGTGCGGGAGGCTGGTGGGTTCAGGGACCTGCGGTCCGCGGGGGACAGCCGTGGCGCTGGGGGCAGCAGCTGAGTGACGAGTCACTGTCTTCCCAGGTGCTCGGCAGGAAGTACATCCGGCTGTATTCCCCGCAGGAGTCAGAGGCTTTATATGCGCACGAGACGCACCTTCTTCATAACACGAGCCAGGTGGGTGCTCGGGGACCCCGCGTGACGCTGCAGATTCTCCCACCCGTCCCTGGAGACCAGGCAGGTGACCGCTCGGGTTTTCTTCAGGTTGACGTGGAGAATCCCGACCTGGAGAAGTTCCCCAAGTTTGCTGAGGCCCCGTTCCTGTCCTGCGTCCTGTCTCCCGGAGAGATCCTGTTTATCCCAGTTCAGTACTGGCATTACGTGCGGGCTCTGGACTTGAGCTTCTCCGTCAGCTTCTGGTGGTCGTAGCCAGGGTGCGAGGGTCCGAGACGCGTCCCCTGCTCCACACCCGGCCTGTGCGGGAGCTTTCACTGGAGACCAGGCTGGGCGCTGGCCGGACACGGGGCGAGGGCGCGGCAAGGCGCACGCTCCGGGCCAGGTGCGTGCAGCAGAGGCAGGTGGGCCAGACCCCAGGAGGACGTCCCCGGCCGACACCCCGCATGGAGACCCCGGGCATCGTGAGGCCTGAGGCGCTGGGGACACGGACCGGCAGTGTGCACGGCGTTAGGGGTGGGCTCCGAGGTCGGCTGCCTGGATTCAGACCTGGCCCCTTGGCTTACTTGCTGTGGGAGAGGTGGGACGGATACCTCACTGTGTGAGTGTCTCCATGGGGAAAACAGGGCAGCTCGAGCACCCACCACGGGGAGTTTGAGAGGCAGTGCGCGGACAGAGCCCCGGCAGGTCCACGAGCATTGGCTGCTGTCTGATCTTAATAATTACTGTGATTGCCACCGACTTGTCTGTCATGACTGGCCTGACAGGACAGCCCCAACCCGCAGACTCTGGAGGAGGCGCTGGCCACGGGCGACGGTCCCTCTCGGCTTGCTCAGCCCAGCCCTGCCGGCAGCGGGGAGTCTGGGGAGGTTTCTGTTGTCATTATGCACGCACGGCCTGACGGGCGGCCATGGCCATCTCCTCGGCTGCATTTTCAACTGTGCCCCCTCCCAGCAGCCAGTCCCCGCACCATGAAACCACCCTCAGCGGTGCCCAGAAGCCCCCTCCTGCCCCTCGGTCTCATTCATTCCCCCCTTGCAGAGAGAGCCTTCCGCCCAGGGGAGCAGGTGGCCCTGCACGTCAGCTCCATGTCCCCGCAGTGCCAGGGCCCACAGGCTCCGAGGCCCCAGGGAAGACTCTGGCGGGCCGGGAACCAACGAGGTGCAGCTCCAGCAGCCGGGGCCTGGCTAGCACGCAGACCCTTGGGTAAGCGAGAGCAGGGGTGGGGAAGCGTCGGTGGGCAGCTGGAACCCTAGCCGCTCGCGTCCTCTGCAAGCGGGCCAGGGCCTTTGAGCTTGATCACGCAGGACTTGGGGCCCCGAGTTTGGGGCAGGGAGGCCATCAGTATATGCATGGAGCCGGCGGGGAGGCAGTGGGGCTGAGGCGGAGTGAGGGGGGGCGCGGCGGGGGCACGCAGGACAGAGGCAAAGGCCAGCTACTTGGGAGCGAAATGAGGGCTCTCTGCGGAGACTGCTTGTCCCCCATCTGGCGCTATTAATAGTTCTTTGCCTAATCCGTCAGATGAAGAACTTACCCAGATATCCGCGCCACTGAAGGTAGCGGGGCAGTAGGAAGGCCACTGCGCCTGGCACGCTGGCCGTCAGGGACGAGTGGGCCGTAACTCGGGGGCCCACCTGCATCTCCCACAGGCCCCCCCAGCCGAGGGTGGCTGTAGCCTCTACGATCCGTCTCTCCCGGCTGGCGGCCCCGCTCCTGCTCTGAACGGCCGAGAGGACATGGGCATTAAAACAGGACACGGGGGCCTGGCCGCCTGCAGCAGCTGTCCCTTGTCAGGTGGCAAGATGGGGCAGAAGCCGAAATCTTTATGTGCCCTCTGGGCCGAGCTCCAAGGCCGCCGGCAACAGCGGGGCCGGAGGGCTGGCCTCAGCTCTGAGCAGCGTGGACTCGGGTCCGCCTGGAGGACGAGCGCCCGCCGGCTGTCCGCCGAGCCAACGAGGGGCGAGCCCGGGGCCGCCGTCCCCGACCCGCCTGAGCTGCAGAGGCCGGCCCGGGGCTGGTCCGACGCAGGCACGTGAGGCCTCGAGCCGGATGCGGCCCTGTCCCGGCATCCGGACAGGAGGGACAGTGCAGTAAGGTGCGGATCGTGGCGAGGCCTGTGAAGGGACCGCGACAGGGCGGGCCGGGGACGGGACTTAGCACAGACGACATCTGAGTAGCCGGAATGCCCAGGAGGCCGCAACCGGCCACGAGGTTTGAGGAGGCGCCTCCAGCAGCAGGTGCAGCGGCCCTGGGGCAGGGAGGCTCAGGCACCGGGGGAGAGGGAGGGGGCCCGTGCGGCCAGAGCAACGGCGGGGGGGGGGGGGGGACTGCGCCCGTAGGGGGAGCCGGGTCTGCCAGCTGCTGTGAGAAGGGCAGCAGGGCGAGCCCGGAAAGCGGAACAGCTGTGTCACGTGTCCCATCGGTAGCTCTCGGAGTGACCGAGTCAGGAGTGTCAGCAGGGAGCAGAGAGGGGGGAGACGGGCTGGGCAGAGAGGCGGGCAACGGCCCGATCCCCAAAGCCTCGAGCGCCAGACACGGTCTTAGAATTGTGTATGAGGTTTTGTCGGGTGCTGTCAGGGAGTCCTCGGGAAGTTCAAGTTGGGATCAACGCTGGGAGACTGAGAGCCGGGGGGCCTGTGTCCCCAGGGGCCAGGGGCTCAGAGCTTCTGGAGTCACAGCTAGGACTCGCCTGGACCTGCGTGGTACAACCCTGCCCCTCCTCGGGCTGTGGGAAGCCCCCGGGCCCCCCCAAACCCCAAGCTCCAGGGTCCATCCTTTCTCCACTGGTTTTCCTGCCTTCCTGTCATCTCTGCAGATTTCCTTGTACCCTTCCAAGAAAGCCCCTCTCTGCTTAAGCCGGTGGGGATGCTTTCCGTTGCCTGCTTGACACCAGACCTCCCTACACGGTCGGGGGGTGCCCATGGGGCTCTATTGGGGGGCTGCTGTTTGCCTCCAGAGGGCTGTGCCAGGATCCTAGCCTGGCCCCCAGAGGCTCCGTTGGGAGCATCCTCACTGGGATGCTGGGTGATGAGGAGACCCACCTGAGGCTGGGAGGGTGAGCCTCTCACCAGCCGGCACCACTTGTCCACCACGTCCTAGATGCAAGATGCCCCCTGTGCACCGGGCTTGTGGAACAGACCACGGGTGGAGGCCACCTGCCCATTTGGTGCCAAGTTCATCCCCCGTTTGCCTGATAAGAGCATCCCGTTATCTTTGGGAGAGAACTCTGCGGCTCAGAGGCAAGCGCCGATTTACCAGTGCCAACTGGACTATCCTGTCCTGTCTCCGCCTCTGGAAGTATCCAGAGTGGAGCTGGGACCACGAGGGTGTTTGCCGGGGCAGGCAAGCCAGTTAATGAGACGCGCCCTCTTCCTCCCAACACGGCGCAGTGGCGTGTGAGGCCTGGAAGGATGGCTAGCAGGAAGAAAGTGGCTAGATTTTCTGGGAGACTGTAAGCACAAGGCCAGCTCAATGAAAATTAGAGGCAGCGATGTGGATGCTTGGTGACATCACAGGACCCACCAGGTCAAGCCTCTCCTGAAGGACCCCGTCTGGCCAAGTCCCTCCTTGTTTAGCCACATTGGGCTGACTGATATCGGGGTGGAAGAGACAAGGAGACGGGAGTCAGAAGTGTGGCAGGTGTGATGAGCAGGGATGTGCGGGAAAATGGGGACCGAGGGCTGGAAGCTGTGACAAGATCCGAAGAGCGGCCGGGGAGCAGGCCAGTGGCGGGAAACGAGGAGGGAAATTGCGCAGGCCGAGGGCACAATGCGTGCAGGGGCTCAGGGGCCAGGAACAGAGGGCGCTTTCAGGAGGGAAGGAAATGCCATGTGGGGCAAAGCGGGCCCGGAGAGGTGGTGAGATGGGCCTCAGCGCCGGCCCGTGAATCCTCAGTCTGCACCCGAGCCCCAGGGCAGCGGGGCCGTCAGTTCTCAGGGGGGCGTGCCGCGCTGACGGGTGGTGGCCGGATCGCCGCGGTGGAAGAGCCTGGAGCAGGCAGGCTGGCCGCGGCCAGGAGCTGAGCTGGCAGAGGGGGCGGGGGCCTGGACAGGGTTCGGTGGCAGGTGAGCCAGGGAGGAGGGGGCATCTAGGCCAACAGGATGGCTGATGGTGGCGCTGCCCTTCACCAGGCAGGGGCGGAGGCCCCCAGTGAGGAGAGCAGCCTCTGGCCCGTCAGGCAAGCTGCACCTCGGGCCAGAGGAGGGTCCGGGCTGTGGGGGGCTGGGGAGGGCTGGGCCGGCCAGTGTTGATGGCACAAGTGACTCAAGCCGGGGGCTGAGGCTGAGCCGCTGGGCGGTGTCGTGCGGGAGGAGCTCTGGCAGCTTCCCCAGCGGGGACCCAAGCCAAGGGGTTCTCCGTTATCCGGGAGCCACCCCGGGAAGCCTCCTAGGGGGCACGCGACCACAGACCGAGGCTGCAGCGAGGACTCCTTAGTAACTTTTATTCCAAACCTGCTCACGAGTGATCACAAAGCAGACGGGGGCTCAGGTGCAACGTGAAGCACCGTCTCCCCAACACGGCCCGCCGGCTGTCCCCGAAGGCAGCGAGCCCGTAGCAGCGCATCAGCTAGTGCTGCCTGGACCGCAAGGACCTCTTGTTGGCCCTGGAGGTACCAGCCTCCCGCTCCTTCTCGGGATCGAAGACCTCTGCACACGGAAAAGGCCGGAAGGTACCGTGAGCAACAGCGTGACGCACGCACACGACAGCAGCTCGGGACCACAGCTATGGGTCCCCTGCCGAGGGCTCTGTCCTCGCGCCCCACCCCCACCGCAGCCAGGAAGGGGGGTCACCTCCCGTCCCCGGACGGCTGCCGGGGGGCTGTCTAGACCAGACAGGTCTAGACACGTGACCTAAGGGTTCTCCTGGGTTCTAAGAGCCCTTGGCAGTGTGCGAGCAGGAGGCCTCCGCATACTGCAGGAGCTGCTTCAGCGCGTGGGTTCGGGTCCTGCTCACACACACCTGCACACGCGGAGCCCTCGCCTGAGCGCTCCCCATCCCCAGGTGTCCCCTCAGTCCTGCCACCCAGCCCCTCCCAGAGGCCAGGGGACAGCCCCCGAGCACCGCGGTGATGCGAACCTGGTATCTCGTGGGGCCAGTAGTCATTACAGTGGGGACAGCGGGGCTCGGGACTGGACTGGAAATACTTGGCCGTGCAAGGTAAGTGCATCCTGATCCCACACGTCTCGCAGCTTTGACCCTGCAACCAGAAAGGCAACGGCCGTGGAGTCTCGCTCCGTGTTCACAAACCTTCCGCAAATGGCCTGGAAAACGTCCACCAGGCTCCATGGTCTTGTCTTCCAGGCCCCAGATGAAGAAGGATAATTCCAAAGCCCTCAGCACAAGGGCTTGTAGGAACTGTTACTAAAAAATTCTGAGAAATGAACATAGGTAGAGGACACTCAAAACTCTTAACAGCGGGACGCCAGGGTGGCTCAGTCAGTTAAGCGGCTGCCTTCGGCTCAGGTCATGATCTCGGGGTCCTGGGAGCGAGTCCCAGGTCGGGTCCCTGCTCAGTGGGAAGCCTGCTTCTCCCTCTCCCTCTGCCCCTACCCACTCCGCCTCCCCACACTCTTCCTCTCTCAAATAAAAATCTTAAAACAAAAAACCAAAACTCTACCGGCCAGAGCGCGGTGGCGGCGGGCCCAGCCCCGCAGCATAGCCAGGCGGCCTCGGAAACCCGGGCTCCCGGCGCACGCGGGCGCTCAGAGCGTGCAGGGCCCGTGCACACGACTGCAGCCTTTCGGAAGGCTATCTGGCAACGTGGATCCAAGGCTTTAAGAACACGCGAACGCTGTGCCAGAAACTGCACTTCCGGGAAGCCGGCCCAAGGAAACAATCCCAGGTGCCCAAGGGCACCTGTGCAAAGCGACTCGTCGGGGCGCAGCTGACCATGGTGGCAAGGTCAGCGTCGGAGGAGGAACCCCCCAAGCGCCCAGCGCTGGCCCACCCGCAGGGAAGCCCCCGCAAGCAGGCCGCGCAGGACAGAACAGCCGCCAGACGTCCCCACGCCGGCACCAGGATGACGGGCTACACGCAGGCCTCTGAGAGGCCCTGGCCTAGAGCCGAGGGACCAGGGAGGAGAAAAGGAGGGCATGCGCGTGGCCGTCCTCAGACACTTCCCAGGGGATGGCCTCCGTCCACCGGTGCCCGAGGCGGGGGCTCAGAGCCCGCGGGGCCCCGGGGGCGCCGGCTCACCCCGCCGCCAGCACGGTACCTGGATGAGGAGGCTGTGGCAGATGTTGCAGATCTTCACGGCGTCGGGGTACGTCTCCCGGATGTACTGCTCCATCTCCAGGATGGCCCGGCTGTGCAGGGTGAACTCCCCTTCCTTCTGCAGGACAGGACGGGACGCGGCCAGGCCTCAGCCCCCCTCATGCCAGCCCCTTCCCCGCCCGGCAGGCCCACGGCCCACAGCCCAGGAAGCTGCACAGGGCTGGGTGCCCCTCACGCGGCCCGTTTCCACCAGCCCCGGCCGACAGGTGGCCACGCCGGCCCCTTGGCAGAGCCACAAGCCGGGAAAACCTAGGCCGAAGCGGAAAAGGGAGCCGACGTGCGGCTCCCCAGGCCCTTGCCTCGGCACCTCGCTTGTGCCGCACAAGCGTGAACGGGGGTGCCAACAGCCCTCCTACGGGGAGCACGCGGAGCCGGGAGAGGGAGGCAGTCTCCCCGCAGGGCGAACTGGGCACAGCCCCTGCGCCAGCGCTCACCCCTTCCTCTCCTCCCCCAGCCAGCACTCTAGCCGGCTCCCGCGCTCCCGCGCCCCCGCGCCGCCTTCAGCTCCAAGGTCATTGCCTCGGTTGGGGAAGAGCTGTCCTGGGACGTGTTTCCCTCGACTTCCGCGGCCGCCTGCTCAATCCCTGGCTCTGCCCCCCACCGTGGGCCCGGGGCTGCCCTTGTGTCCCTAGGCCTAGTGTGGGGCTCAGCGCTTGGCAGTCCCGTGGTAAACCTCCCAGGGAAGGTGAAGTCGACCCTGCCTTGAGACCACTGAGGAATGCCCGAGGCCCCAGTGAACAAGTTCAAGTTCACGGTTGGGCCCGAGCCACATTTACTGAACATCTACTGTGTGCCTGGAACCGTGCCCGGTGCTTATCGTTCACGACCCCACTCGGTCCTGTGGGGGCCCCGTCACAGGGAGGTCAGGCGAGGTGCCCTAACCCCCAAAGAAGACCCAACCTCCCACGATCTCCCAGGCCTCGCAACTATCCTTGGAGCTCAGGCCCCGCAGCGCAGTGGCCCCTGAGGCGTGGAGGTGCGGCCGTCAGCAGAGGCCCACCTGGGGGCCACCCGCCCTCCGGCCCCTGCCGCTGGGACACAATCGCGTCTGTGCCCTGGATGTACATGGTAACTCGCAGGGCCACAGCAGGGTGCTCGGGGCTCCCGGAGTGGTGGCTCTGCGGGGCTGACCAGCAGGTGACCACAGTGTGTTTCTTCGTGAAGATCGGTTATTCTCTCACCTTCCCGTGAGGAGCAAGTACTTCTTGTATATTTGGAGGGAAGTTTCTGGAACGCCCCCTCCCGGCCCACTGTGCCCCCAGCAGCGCTGACGGAGCATCTGCAGGCCGTAAGGCACAAGGAGGCGTCGGGGCCCCGCCCTTACAAACTCTCGCAGAGCTCAGCCGGTTATGACCCCAGCTGCCCAAGAATGTTCCCTCCTGCCGGGCCTGCCCCGGAGAGGAAGAGACCCGGACACAGCAACTGTTGGGAGCTGCAGTCTCCAGAGCCCGGGCCGGACGGGGGACGTCACCCACACCACGGAGCTGTGGCGCGGTCGGCTCAACGCCAGAGCCGAGGGGCTCTCCGTCGTCACGGGGCCACGGGAGGACCCGAGGCCGCCCGGGGGGGTGGGGGTGGGGTCCCGGCACCCCTGCCCTCGGCCCTGTGGCCCATCCAGCCAGGGGAGCGCCTCAGGCACTGCGGGAGCAGCTCTGGTGACCGGAGCAGGCTCTCCCTGGAAGGGAGGTGGATCAGCGCCTCCCCATGAGCAGCGGCCGCGCAGGCTGGGCCTGCAGCCGCCGCTCCGACCACCGGGGGAGGAGGTGGAGGGCTGCCCCGAGCACGCGGGCGCAGACACAGGCGCTCAGGGGCACGGCCGAGGTCAGGGGCCAGCGCGGGGCCCGTCTGCCTCGGGGTTTCTAGCAGCAGCACTGCCCTTTGTGGAAAAGCCCGGACACATCTGCTCCGCTCCAGTCAGCAGAAGCAGCCACGGGGTCGAGAAACGGGAATGTCAGCGCCGTCCGGTCCCTTCCCGGATGTCCCCAGCTCCCCTCCAGCACCTGCCCGCATGTCCTCTCGGCTCCCCAGGGCCAGCGTCCAAGCGAAAGGCCCTGAATGACGTGACACTGACGATAGCAACCGCAAGGACGGCAATTCCTCTGGGAGCCCAGCACCGGGTGGAATGGCCATCCCATTCCCACCTGGGAGGGGACATGGCTCCTCCCCGCTCACAGAAGAGGGGCTCCAGCCCCCCTGCCCAGGAACCAGGTCCAGGTCCGACGCCAGAGCCGCACCCACCGCCCCACGTCTGGACCAGGGCCCCAAACCTGGGTGCGGTCCCTGCTCCCGGGGCACCCCACGGGAGCGAGCAGGAGGCTGCAAGGCCTTCTCAGGGACGTGGTGAGCGTTAAAGCAGACAAGGGGCCCGACCCCAGCTCAATGGACAACAACTGAATACGATATGGTTTCGGAGGAAAACTCGTTCTCTGTTCTGAACAGTGAGCCGAGCCGGGGGAAGCACTGGACTTGCTACCTCGATCAGCCATTTGTTCTGTACAAACTTCTGCAACACCTGTTCTGCTTCCTTCTTCCTCATCTTCTTGCCTTTAAGTTGATCAACCAGGTTCAAAATATTTGTGGAAGACGCAAAGCCAGTTTCTGAGTCAATAATCAGTTCCAGCTGGAAGAAAGAGCAGGTACCACGTTCATCTATCAAATCGGCAAAAACAACGTTTGAGCAAGAACATGGATCCTGGCCAGGGCGCAGCGAAACCGCTCCCACCCGCAGGCAGCACTGGGCCCGGGGATGCTCCTTCGGGAAGCCGGCTCATAACCAGCACCAAAAGCCGTAACCACGGCCAGCCCTTCTGACTCAGCGCTCACCCTGTGACCTGCCAAATGAATGACCTTAATGCCCCCCAAATCAAGAATCCGCTCTCACCCCCCACCTCCCTGAAGGTAGAGAAGCTGAGGAATGAATGAACTGAGGCAGCACCCTCCTCCTCACACGTGGGCAGGACATCGGGGGTGAGGGGCAAGCTGGAGGCAGGAAGGACAGGACAGCAAAGCCAGGGTGGGCCAGGAAGCAGGCACGCTCGGGGGCCAACTGTCACCAGAGGAGGCTCAGAAAGGAATGATTCTAGGACTGGTCATCAGAGACTTGGATTCGCCAGATCCGGGTGAGGCCAGACTGTCTCAGCTGTTTTTACCTCCCGGTTATTAGAAGGTGCACCCAGGGCTGAGAACCCCTGTCGGGACCAGGTGCTCAGCCAGGTGAGTGACAGGAGGGCGGAGCCAACAGCTCTGATGCTGGGGAGGCAGGGCAGCGCCTCTCCAACGTGACATGTGCCGTCGGGGCACCTCATTAAAACGCAGACCTGGATTCAACGGTCCGGGGGTGGGGGGGGCGGGGACTGGGATTCGGCCTTTCTAGCAAGCTCCCTGGTGCGGCTGCTGCGGGTGTGGATCGTGCCGTGGGCACCAGGCAGTAACACCTGTTCACGTGCATCGCACACCCAGAGGCCTGGTGCAAACCTAGAGAAGCTCTCCCTTCCCGAGCAGCTGCGGCGCCCTCCCGTCCTCACCCGGTGGTGGTGAGCTGCCCAGCGGCCCCCCTGCACGTGGCCACCTGGGGCAGCAGTGGTGACCCTCCAAGATCACGGTTTCCATGTCTAATGATGGAAGACAGCAGGTTTCCCGTAAGAAGCCCGGCCGATAAACAGGAGCTACTGTACTTACAGCCTTTCTGAACAGGTCCAGCTCATTCTCTGCAAAATCTGAGGCCATTTTGGAAACAGAAGTGGTTGCCAGATTCACCTACAAAAGAGGTCAGCGTGGCGGTCAGGCTGGGCCCGTCCCTGGTCACTGAGCACCGGTGTCCAGGCGCTGCCGGCCACAGGGCTGGATCTGTGACCAGTCCTACGTTACAGACTTCAACCTCTAGCTCAGTCAGCATGTCTGATTCCCAGAGATTCTTAGAGCTCCAAAGGTTGTGGAGTATCTTCCAAACCCAGATACCTTTGGGGAACTTGTCTGCATGCCTAATGGAGCTTCACAAGCAAAAGGCACCGAGAAGTCCAGCAGTAAACAAACCCGATTTACCGATTTAACCCAGCATCTCCACAGTTATTTGATGCACAGCCCTTTTGCCCAGGAAGAGTGTGGGAGTCCCTGGCCAGTGCCCCTCGCTGGGTGGGCCTGGCTGGTGGGAGCCCGGCCTCCTTGGATGGGCCCACGGCAGTGCCCTGGCCCAGGCGGGGGCCTTGTTTGCTCCGCCCGCCTGTCTCTCCCCTCGCTCGCTGGCCAGGAGGGACACTGGAGCCTGACAGGAGGCCCAGATGGCTCTCAGTCCCAGCGCGCCACACATTCTTTCTTCTCTCAGCGTCCATGCCTTATTCTAAATGAAAAACCACTTTCCTCTCTTTAATCCTACTACTGCGCACATTTGAGGGGACTTCTTGCGTTGAACTGTCAACAAACACAACCTGTCTTGGGCAGGGGCTCAGATGGGGCAGTGAAGTGAGCATCGGGGTGACAGCCCCGGCCCTGATCACGGCACAGGACACTGCCAGTGGCGCCGGTGGCCCCGGGCGGGCAGGGCGGCCACGCTGGGCTGGGTCTGTGTCCCCCATTGCAGGGATGCTGGGGCGGGGGCGCCTCCACCCACCGCAGTTCCGCACAGACGCCGCGAGAGGGCGCCGGCGTGCACTCACCAGCGCGTAAACGGGTCTCCCGTCGTCTTCGGTGGCTCCTTTCTTTATCTCAATATACAAGGACTCCAAGACACTGTTAATGTTGTTGATAAAGTCCTCCAGCTCCTCCACGGTGGCAGTGCCTGGAGAGAAACAGGCCGGGACGGGAGCGGGGGAGGCATCAAGAAGTCATTCCATCCACCTGAGCCCATGACGGCAAGGCCAGGAGCAGGTGAAGGCCCAGCCCTCCTGGGTCAATGCCAATCGTGTGGCTTCTTCCTTCCTCGAGTGTGCAGACAGGGAAGGTGCTGTGAGCAGGAAGGCGGGCGAAATGGTGTCTGAGCCTACCCAGCTCTTCCCATCCTTGCTGGAAGCCCCCTCCTGCTGCCCCCAGCCGCCCCCCGCCGCCCGCTATGCCCCTCTCCGCACGCTCCCCCACAAGGAGCCTGTCCCTGTGCAGCGTCACCCATGCCAGGTCTGTCTCTATACCTTCTTCCCTTTATCCGCCATCCAGACACATACTGAACACTCCCGTGCCGGCCCATGTGCTGGGCCCCAGGGGCGGGGGCAGCGGTGAAGACTGACAACAACCAGCCCAGGGTAAGAGCACCAACTCACGCTGAGCGCAACGCTGCCGCCCCCCGCCTGCCCCGCCCCGGGAGAGGCCCTGCACCGAGCACTTTCCAGCCATTAGGCCATCGTGCCAGCAGCCTTCCGAGGCAGGCACCAGAGTCCGCCTCCAGCTCGGCGGCCAGGCCCAGGTGCACAGGGGCTGACGCGCCCGCACTGCACCCCCAGGCTCAGTGAGCAGCGGGGAGCCCGGCAGCACGGCCGCGGCCCGGGCTCCGACCCGTATGCTATCCCGCCTCCACGCTGCCCGGGGCTGCACAAGAAAGCCCCCTCCACTGTCCTGCGGCCGCCAGTCCATAGACGAGGGGTACATACAGAACCCGGGGAGGGATCACCATCCCCGTGCTGCAGGGGAGCCGGGGACTGAAGAGGTCCAGGGGCCAGGGAGGCTGCAGCGGGAGGCAGGAGTCCCACGCGCAGGGCCCTGCCGCCCAGCGGAGGGTGGCAATGGGAGCCTTTCAGATTCGGAAGCAGAGAAAGGACACGGTCAGCTCTGTGTCTTGGAATTACCCTTTTGTATACTGTGATACTTTTTTAAAGAAAAAGTATTTATTACTGTTTTAACTTATTAAAATAATTTCAACAGATTTATGACAAGAAAAAGCCAGCATACAAACAATGTGATACCACTTATGTTAAAACAACGATAAAACTAATGAAATACTGCAGGAAAAAGGCCTGGAAGGATACCCACGAAGCTGATGGCTGAGGCCATTGCTAGGAAGGAGATGCAGATGAGGGGGTCAGCCCAGGGCACTTATCTGTGTTTGACTTCCTACAGAGAGAGATATTTCTAAGCTCCTTGTGTACCTAAGGATTGTTGAAGGTTAAAAAAAATGACCGGTCACGCTGGTGGCAGTGAAGGTCACAGCCACGTGGGCCATGCAAGGGACAGTTCTGACCCGGGCAGAGGGGGCCCAGAAAAGCTAATGACAAAGACCAGGACAATCATACTAACATGCAAATCACAGCAGGGATCAAATCTTCCTTTTTCAGTAAACTTATTTAAGTTAAAAAAAAAAAAAGCCCTTTAAATAAGAAGTCAGTAGTAATAAATAGGTGGTGCATGGACGTGGGACAAACCACGAGGACAGGAGGACGATGGAATGCGGCCCCAGCTGCTGAGCGCGTGAGCAGAGGCGGGCCCAGGTGGTACTTCCTGTCCCTTTCCGAAACGCCTCCCTCCTCCTCACCCCCACTTCTGCCTACGGAAGCCGACTCAAATAGCACTTTTTTCCACGAAATGTTCTCTGCGGCCTTTGCCATCCTTCCTCTTCCACACGGACAGCGTGTGCCACGTGGGGGCCTGGGCTTGGGCAGGGTGGCCAGGAAGCTTCCCGGCGGGCGGGCAGCCCTTTCTGCCGCAGCGCACCCGACCCTGGGAAGCTGGCTGCACGGCAGTCGGGCCTTCGGGAGCCGCCTCTCATTGCCTGGGGTGGGGGTGGGGGGGTGACAGGGCCCTTCGTGGGCAGGAGCCGCTCCGTCCACCCAATATGACACAATGGCAAGTCCCACCTCCCCCTGAAAGTGATAATGCACATTTTCCACCGAAAAGGCCACTCTTGGGTATGGTTCAGAAAAATGTACCCTGTGGGCCGATCACAAACACTGCAATAGGGCGGACTTTCCAGATACCTCGTCTGCATGGAGATGAGCTAATAGCCACTCTGCGCTTTCCCCTCTCCCACCCCTCCGGCGTGCTGTCCACTCTCATTTTTCAGAAACATGAATGTTTTCACTGAACAACAACAACAAAAAACCCCAAAAGACCAAAACAAAAACGAAAAAACCCACTTCCTATTGCTGTTCCCGCAGGAACCTGCTCAAGTGCTCACGTTCTCTCCTCTCGGTCTCCGACCACACGGCTTCCTATGTCAAGGGCACGTCCGCATCCCTGCCCACTGCTGACATTGTGCGTGTTTCTCACGCCCTGTGCCATACTATCTCCTTCTTAATGGAGAGAATACACTTCTCTGGTGTTCAGGAACACCCCCCACCCGGGCAACAGCAGGTGCCATGGGGCCAGCCCAGTCCCACCCCGCCTCTCTGGGGGTCCTCAGGTGAGTCTCGCCCTTTCTCTCATCCCCGAAGGCCACCCACTGCCTCGCTTCCAACTTCACGAGTCTAGAACACATCCCTCTGACTCTCTAGGGACACCCCTCGCTCCAAGCCCCCAGCCTCCCACTCCCCCGGCGTCCTGGACACGTCCCCTCCCGGGCACGCCTCTCCGACCAGACCAGCCGAGGGGAGGTGCCCGTGCCTTGGCCCCGTGCAGCTCCCAAGCACTGCCTTCCCTGGTCACTCGGCTGCCCCAGTTACTAGATCTGGCCGCCCCACTCCTGGGGTCATCTGGTAACGTCTGACTGCCGATAGCCATTTCCATCTCTAACCAGACCTTAGCTTTTTTTTTTCTTAATTGTCTTTCCCCTAAAAGTGTGATCTGGGGAGAAGAATAATTCCAGGTACCCTTTTCCAGAGAACTGGAAGGCAGGAAGCTGATGGGACCAGAACTGAGATCAGGAGGAGTGGCCCCAGACCCCGTGCTCAGCCTATCAGATGGACACTCTCAATCTAGGAAGGGACAAAAGGAGAGCTCGAGGTGGTTCCAGCTCGGCCACCAGGAGGTGGGAAGGTGGGAAGATGGCTTTGGCCAGACGGTCATCCTGTGTCCTGGTGCCCTCTGGGTCCTGCCCATTCCCCAGTCTGGCCCCTGGCTGTCAACCAGTCCTGTGTGTTCCTGTCCCCAACGCCCTTCCAACATGGTTCTTTTAAACTCGGCCAGAATTGGGTCACTTGCTTGCTACCAAGCACCCCGACGGGCCCATCAAATGTCACGGGTACACGGGACTGGTGCTTCCCGACCTCCAGTCCTCCAAGGAGCTGTTTGCACGGCCATGCCGTCATGCCCTGCCCTGCTCCTGAAGCCTAGAAGCTCCAGTCTGTAGATCTGTATGAACACCCTGGGCCAAAGGACAGTCAGAGGATCCCTTGGGCCCCAATATCCTGTAAGGCCATGGTCATGATAAAGTGCGTAAGATAAAAGGCTGAACCACACACTCCTGAGGCAATTATTTCCAGCCTTAGTCCCGCCATGTTGACGACTTAAGAGAATTAATTAATAACATCACTCCTCCCTTCAGAATTGCAAACCCATTGAGAAGAAAGACAGGCTTCAGCTAAGTACTGAAGTTACCAGATTTTTTTGCAGGTTGAGCTGGATCAGAGGCTGGGTCCCTCAACACCACAGACCTGCAGCCAGCACCATGGGAGGACCAGCTCCAAGAAGTGACGAGCAAGGCCCCGGACCCACCACCACTGTCTCTTCTCAGAGAGCAGGTAACCCCCAAAACCAGCACGTGGCACCATGTCTGAACCAAGCAGAGGTCTATGGATCTTAGGAGGCCCTGGGGTCCTCTCTCCTTGGGAACAGGCTGTCCCTGGGCCTTCCTGTGGGCTGGGGCAAAGTTGCTCTAGACGAGCTACAAACAGCGAGCCTACAAACGTGTGGCTGTAATTCACCAGAGTGTGTGCTGGGCACTGCTCACTTGCCTGCTTCACGTCGTCACTACCAGAAGGGCTCCAGAATTCGAGTTACGAATATCATCTTGATACGCAAGAGGCATGGGGAGAGTCCCCATCGCTCAGCAAGGGCGCCCAGGCCGGCCTGACCCCACATCCCGAGCACGGAGCCACAGGGCCTCAGCAGAGAAGAGCGAGCCTTCTCTGGGAACACACCCCCTGCCATGTGGGGGGCCGAAAGGCCAAGGCCCAGGAGAGGACAGAAGAGCTCTTTCTTTAGTAGGAAATGCCCTTCCAATGGGACAGTTCAAGAAAGGGGACTCCGGGTAGTCCCCAGGCCGGGGCAGCACCACACAAAAGGGGCCACCATTCCTCTGCCAAGCCGGGCTGCTTCATTTTGAGAGACTGCTCTTTCTGGCCACTTCTGTATCTATTCTCTCCTTTTCTCTTAAAATTCAATTAAACCTCTTCTTGCTAATCAGGGTCCCTGCTTTTCAGGAGGCTACTGGAACTGGGGATTCACCGCACACTTGGGCGGCAGGCAGTCAGGAAGTCTGCTGCCCTAACTTCTGAGCAACAAATAGTTTTGTTCCAAACTAAGCAACTATAGACAGAAAATGCTATTTTTAGGCAGAGGAAATAACAGCAAAAAATAAGACCCCAAGGGACCAAACCACTTGTGGGCCAGCTCGCCCTGTGACAGGCCCCTCACCTGACGGGCCGGCCGGGTGGTCCCCTGGAGTGCAGCGCTGGGGAGGGGGCAGGCCAGGCCCCGGGTCGGACACGGGCGCTGGGGCACACCGGGGGCTGGGAAAGGCTGGTGGGCAGGGACACAGCGCCAGACAGGCTGTATAAGGGGTCACATCTCAGCCTGCGACCTTCCCATCAACTGCCTGGGAAAAGGACTCTGGACACTCCGGGGCGTGCAAGAAAGACGGGAACGGACAACGATGCCACTTCCAAAGTCTGGCCGGTCAGGGGCACTGGAAGAGCAGGGAGGGAGGGGGCGGTCTTTCACGTGGCCAGTACGTTCGATAAGTAATTCCCTGTATCTGTGCAGCAGTGCACCGCGTACCCCGCTTCCACCCCCTCGTGATCTCATCAGAGCCTCGTGAACAACCACCGGTGAGCCGGATACAGCAGGGTCTGGGCACTTCCACAGAGGACACCAGGGGTCACGGAGCTTAAGGGCTCACCCAAGAAGCCAGGGCCAGCGAGGGACGGAGTGCAGACTGGCAATCTGAGGGCTGGACTTTAGTTTTTGGTACGGAGACAAAAGGACTTGAGCATTCATTCAAACGAAAAAGTTTTGCTTAGATACGCAACAATGTCTTGAGAATTACTTCAAAATAATATGGGTTAAGTAGGTAGGAGATGTGTAGATAAAACAAGATTAGTTATGAGTTGCCATTTTAGCTGAGTGATGGGCTTCACTGTATTAGTCTACTTTTCTGTTTGACTTTTCCCATTTAAGGGTAAAAAAAAAGGCATCTCAAGCCTCACCAACAATGTGACCTGATGCCTTCACCCTCAGGTTTCTGAATCCAAAAAGAGAAAAATGGCAGTGCCCCGTGACAAGACGGATGAGCTCAGGCCTCTGATGGCACAGAGGGGGCCGGGGGGGACGGACAGTCTTTGAATAACGGACTGTTCTTAAATCTGTTGCTTAGAGAGCTGTTTCCAAGTACACAGAGTTGTTTTTTGTTTTTTTTTTTAATCTAACTTCAGTTAGAAAGTCTGCCGTTTGACCCATCGGCCAGGCCCCTCACCAGAGCTCTGTGGGTCAGTGCTCCAGTCGGCAACTGAACGGTGCTGCCTCTTTGTCACGAAGGTGCTGGGGCAGGCGGCCTCCTGAATTACAATGTGAGTCATCAGAAACCTGAGCCACTTTCAGCAGAACTTGACTGTTGATGCTATTAATTGCATTTCACTTCATCTCAGCCCTTGAACACAGGTGGGCCATCTACCGTTGAGACCAGAGGCGGCCCCCACTCCCACCACCCCGGGAACCTCAGCAGCAGATGAAGGGGCTCTGCGGGGACGGACCGCCCACCCGCTAAAAGCAAACTGGCTCGGCTCTATCCCTGGTGCGTAAGCTTCCTCCTCCCCGGGTTTCAGCTGAGCCCAGCTTGTTGGTCCTGACAGAATCGGATGCCCACAGAGGCCAGGCAGAAGCCCAGATGGGGACAAGAGCGGATGCAGGGGGTGATGTGGAGGACACGCGTCCCACCAAGAGCAGCGGGACTACTCTGCTTCAGCCACATGCCCAATCTTCGGATTTTTATGAGAAATCTCCCGGTTGGTTTGTTTTTTAACGTGGTCATTAGTTTTTAAAACACTATAGGGCAAACAAACTGTGCCCATTAGCTAGATACCATTGACTATCCCTGGTTTTCAAATTCTGATATGGGCTGGGACCCTGCCATAAAGAGACACGATGACTAATGGGGCCACTCTGTTCCCTGACCCACCAGATAAGAGGCTATGGGCTGAGCTGTGAATAATTCAAAGGAACAAACTGTGTCACACTCCTTCTTCTGAGAGACTGCGTTCAGACAGACCTCAGAGATAACACGGGCTTCGTTGCAAACCGCCACAATCAAGCAGCATCGCAGTAAAGCTAGGCAAGTGAATTTTCTGGCTTCCCAGTGCGTATGAAAGTTACGCTTACGCTACACTGTCATCTACTAAATAGGCAATGGCACTACGTCTAAAACAAAACGCACGGACCTTCATTTAAAAATACATGATTGCTAAAAATGCTGAGCATGATCTGAGTTGTCAGTGAGTTGTAATCAACAGGATCCCAGATCACCGTAACAAATATAATGAAAACATTTGAAATATTGCCAAGAATGACCAGAATGTGACACAGAGACAGGCTGTTGGAAAAAAGGCACCAAAAGACTTGCCTGATGCGGGATTGCCACAAAACTTTGATTTGTTAAAAAAAAAAAAAAAAAAAGCAACATGTAGAAAGGGCGTTAAGCAAAGTGCAAGAAAAAGAAGTATACAGACCAGGAACAGACCACAAATAAGAAAAGGACTCTGACCCACCATCTGCAGCCACCAGCCCAGAGAAGCAACCCCTCATCTACAGTAAGCAGCCCTGGGAGCCAGCCCGCCACCTAGAAGCCAGCCTTCTGGAAAGTCAGACCACTACCACTAGCAACCGGTCCCGGAAGCCCGACGATAACCCGCGTGGTAATTGGTGCATGATGACCAGGACCTGCTTTGTAACTGACGGCTTCCCTAGTTTTTGGTTCCTTCTTCCAACTTAGGAGCAACCACAGAAAGCTGAATATGCTCCCAGGAGATGCCCTGCTTCGAGGTAACCGGCCCCCAGCCTCCAGTCAGGGCACACCCGACACCTGCCAGTGGGTCTCTGCCAAAACACCAGTGAGGGGCCTGCCTCCCTTGCCACAGCAAGCTTTGAACAAGCAGCGTCTGCCTATCCCCATTTGGGTGGTCTTTGTTTAGGTCCACATGCAAGACTCAGCTCAGTGCCCTGCTCCCGGGAGGCATGAACGAGGCGGCAGAATGGTGTGTGCAGGCCCAGGGTGCTGCGAGGGGGGACTCTGGCCAATTTCTCCAATTCTCCTCATCCCTGGAGTGTGGACCAGCTTCCCACAGTCTTCTGGGAGACCCATCGTAGCCCTCTACCCCTGTCCCCCATACACAGCCACAACAGGGCCAGGTCCTGGCAGCCCCTCTCCGCACAGTCACTGGGGGCCCCATCACCCTTAGCCACACTCCTTTGTGATCCCAGCGTGCGCCCCCTTGCTCCACACTCCCATCATGTGGGCCTCCTGCCTGCCCACAAGGCCCCTCCCCCGCTCAACATCCACACTTGTGACTTTCTTCCATTAGGACATAGGGACCACACGTTCTGGATTTGGGGAGAAAATGCCAGCACCAGAAATTCAGCCCTATGGTCTAGATCATCCTGTGTATCAGCACTATGAATCTTCTGATAGTCACTACCCCCACACCCCATCCCCAGGATGTGGGGTCAGATGACACGGGAAGGGTCACACAAGAAGGAAGGGGCAGCGAGGAGCACGTACTGAACACGCCCCAGGAAGCACTCTGTATCAGGCACGTAACAGAATTTTCCCTGTTTAACCCTCGTGACTTTTCCATGAGGTAGGTAAGATTTCCTTTCGAAAACAGAAAGCTGAGACTCAGAAACTAAAAGAACTTCTCCAAGTCTCTGACTGGGACACCTCTGTCCTCCCCGGCCCTCCACTGGCCACACAGAACCTCCCTCGTGTTTGGGAACCAGTACAAAATGCAATCCAAAACCAATGATGTCCACACTTAGAAGAGTGAGGAGCACCCAGAGGTCCCGGCTCAGGAAATCTGTGCTGGCCACTGGGGTCCATCCCACCCTGGGGGCTGTGCCGCACACTGTTGAGAGCGGGCTGGGATCTGGGCCCCTCGAGTCCTTCAGGAGCCAGGGGCGTGAAAGCAACATTCACTTCCTCGTGGTTACGGAGCTGCTGAGCCCAGAGAGTCCTGTGGAAGCACAAAACAGCCACCTGTTGTGAAATTCTGTATGTTCAGAAATCCACCCAGTTACATTATAGAGATGACTTCATGTTAGTTTTCTGCCACTTCAGTTACGATCACATCCCTAATCCCCCTTGATTAACTGGGAAGGCGGGCGGGCTTGGACGGTGGCAAGCTTATTAACTGTTCCTCACAGCCAAAGGGGACAAATGTGCAATGAAATCATTAAAAACAGGGGGAAAATTGCTTGGGAGCCAGCTTCGAGCGATCACAGAGTCCTCCCTGGAAAGAGAAGACACTTACAAACACGACCACACACAGGATGGAACACTACGCCAGTGTCAACCACATCACGGTGACTCACCGGTAGCACGCGCCACCTAATGATACGCCGGGGTCCTGACGGGGCACCTACACGGCGGGGCAGACGGAGGACAAAACAGGACAAAAACAGAGCCACGGGGAAGGCAGGTAGAAGGTTTGACAGACACGGAAAATACCTGTCAAACCCCAGTGTTCCTCTCCTACTGTGCTCACCAGTCTATTTTTGGTACATGCATTTCGGTTAACTGGTTTTTTTGCTTGAACACCGTCTTATTTATTCTGCTCCCTGAAATCATGTCAGATCTTCATTTGTTTTATTTATTTTTATTTTTTTCAAGATTTTATTTATTTATTTGACAGAGAGATAGATAGAGAACACAAGTAGGTAGAGCGGCAGGCAGAGGGAGAAGCAGGCTTCCCGATGAGCAGGGCGCCCGATGCGGGGCTCGATCCCAGGACCCTGGGATCATGACCTGAGCCGAAGGCAGACGCTTAACCAACTGAGCCACCCAGGCGCCCCTCTTCATTTGTTTTAAACTAAAATTTGAGATAGTTTACCCAGTTTGTCCTTAGGACCGCAGATAATTGAAAAACCCGCTAAAATGAACACGTAACAAGCATCATGAATTACAAAATGCGAGTGCGGGGCGTCTAGAACAGTACCTCACAGCAAGCTGGAAACCACAACAAAATAAATGAAGTCAGGGAAGAAACCCCACTGGATGCTAAATCTAGCAGGTACAAGTGGGGTATTTACTTTGTCTCAAAGAACCGCCCTGCAAAATACTTCTTACTCACACAGGAAGGAGTAACTTTACAGCGCAGACATCGTCTTCACCAACATCGTTATGCCACCAGATAGGAGGCAGAGAAAGCACCGCTTCTGCATCACTTCTGCAACAGTAAAAAGCATAACCAGAGCCGAATGGGGAGGAGGCACACACCAGCCCGAACTGAGGGGCAGCCTGCCAACAGCAGTAGCCACCGGGCACGGGGTGGCTTGGCGCTCGCAATGTGGCTCGTCCAAATTCAGGTATGTCCCAAGTGCAAAATACATCCTGGATTTCGAAGATGTGATATTAGAAAATGGAAAAGATCTCATGAATCATTTTTTACATTCGTTACAGGTTGAAAATGATGGTATTTGGGATCTTAATTGCACGTGTTTCCTACCTCTTTTAACGTGGCCCCCAGAAAACTTTAATTACCTCTGTGGCTTGCGTCAAATCTCTAGCAGCTCTGTTCTACTCAGTAATTAACCTGTAATCTTCAAAAATGTCAAGGTCATACAAGTCAAGGAAAAGGCTGAGGAATGATTCCCAATTGAAGGCACCGAAAGAAACGTACGTTAACAACTAAATGTGACACGTACCCCTGCGGCAGATCCCTTGGCTAAAGGAGACAGTGTTGAGACAACTGGAAAACTCCAGTGGGGTCTGCGGATGAGAGGGCAGTGATACAGCAGTGTTAATCAGTCCTGAAGTGAACGGTTATCCCATGAGGATTTAGGAGGATGTCTTTGCTAGAAGGACACATTCCCTAGAGAACTTAGCAGTGATGGAACGTCAAATTGGAAACTCTCAAATGATCCAGGGGGAAAATACTTCCTTGTACTATCCTTACAGCTATCCTGTGAGTTTGGAATTATTTCAAAATAAAAAATAAGTTTAAAAGGCTCCCCGAAGAGCTTCAGGCAAGGAAGGCCCTCAGCGGATGTGCCGCTGATCCGGAAGGTCGCGTTTGGCAGCGCTGGGGCCGGAGCCGACGCGAGAAGCAGCTGGGTGCTGGGAGGCTGGACCCGGTGATTCCCTAAAAACCCAACCTGTTCAACCGGAAAACAAAAGACCAGACCCAAGAACATTTTAACGAGGGCTGGAAATCAGAATCGTTGCCGTGCAACTTGTGGGCTATGGCAAACTTCTGCTTCTGCTCAGTAATGCCACAGGAGAGACGAAATACCAAGAGCCAGGCTCTGGTTTGGGGTGCCCTCAACCCCATGCCGGGCAACACCATTTCATGACAAAAGGGCCTGGCGCCACTTGTGAAGGTTTCAGAATTCAGGCTTCCACGTTTGTCCTGTTTTCCGGGAAACTGAACCAAAGAAACTTTCCATGGCTACCTGACTACCACATAACTGCTTCCCAACTCTCTTGTGAATCAGACTTCAAGGAAGGTGCTCCTCCGGGTAAACCCTGGATACAGGACGGAACGGATCTATTTCCTGGATGCTACCTCTGTTTTCTTAGAGGCCCACACAGATGAAGCAGGGCCTCACCGGACCAAGAGAACGAGCTCTATTGCGTGAACCTGATTATCCCCTACATTTAGCTTACAAAGTTTTAACACATTTATTTCTAAGTATTTCATATTTTTGATGCTATTATGAACAGTGCTTTTTAAAATTTCAATTTCTGATGATTCACTGTGAGCAAACAGAAATACAATGGATTTCTGGAAATTGATCTTGTATCCTGCCACTTTACTAAACCCACTTACTAGTTCTAGTAGCTTTTTGAAGATCCATCAGATTTTCTACATAGATGATCATGTCTTTTCAATAGACAGTTCTACTTTTTCCTTTCCAACCTGAATGTCTTTTATTTTTTTTCTTGCCTAAGTGTACTGGCTAGAACAGAAATGATTAGAATGGACATTCTTGTCTTGCTCCTGATATTAGGGTAAAGTATTCAGTCTTCACAGTGAAGTATGTTAGCTGTAGGTTTTACACAGACCCTCTCTATTGGGTTAAAGAATCTCCCTTCTTTTGTTACTTTGCTGAGGGATTTTATTGAGAATAGATGTAGTTGTTGAGTCCTCTCTCCTGCTCTAAGCCCCAAGGCCCTGTAAATCTGCTTCTCCCCTTGATCCTTAGGATCTCTACTTCCCTGTATGAAATTTCTGCTGCATCATGCCAGGATAGATATCAGATTTTGTCAAATGCTTTTTCTGCACTACTGAGATGACCATATGGGTTTTTCTTTTTTAGTTAATATGGTAAACTACATGGATTGATTTTCAGATATTAAACCAACCCTGCATTCTTGGTCTAAACCCCACTTTGGTCATATTATATCATCCTTTCCATATATTGCTGGATTTCATTTGCTAAAATTGTGTTTAGAATTTTAGCATCTATACTCATGAAGGATCTGAGCCTTTAGATTTCTCTCCTTGCAATGTCCTTGTCTGGTTTTGGTATCAGGATAATGCAAGCCTCAAAGAATGCGTTGGGAAGTGTTCCCTCTTTTCAGTTTTCTGGAGGAGGGTGGGTAGAACTGGTAGCACTTCTTCCTTCAACGCTTGGTAGAACTCCCCAGCAAAGCCACTGCGTACTGCACTGGGTACTGTCCTCCACCCTGTGAACATCGGGCACTGATCTCTCTTAATCCTTTCAACTGCATCTTTGCCTGGCCTCGGGCAGCTCCCTGTGTATCTGCTCTTCGCTGGATCCCTGCCAGGGAGTAGGGGGAAGCGGCCGACTCCACCTCTCCGAGCACCTCTTCTCCTGCTCTGATCTGCAAACGCTTCTGTCTCCTTGAGCTCTCATCCCCCATCCCCTCAGCTCAGACAGTCTATTTTTAGCTCTGCCTGGGTTTCCCCTGCGCCATGGCCTGAAAACGCTCGGGGCAGTGAGCTGAGGCAATTGTAGTGCTCATTCTGTTTTTGCCTGTGGTATAAAAAACATATTTGGAAAAAAAAAAAAAAAAAGATACTTGGTTGTCATCCCTGGTTCCTGGCACAGAGCTCCTAAAACCCTTGGAATTTCCTGAGTGACAAGGGTGACAGAAGTGTTTCGTTCTAATGCGGCAACTCTTGGTAGGTCCCTAAAGAACTTCAGGATTGGGGGTTGGTGGCCAGAAAGACCAAGCCTTGATTAGAAGCTTGGAACTTTCAGCCCCATCCCCAACTCTGGGAAGGACAGGGGGACTACATACGGAGTTAATCACCCATGACCAATGATTTAATCAATCATGCATGTGTAATGAAAGCTCCAAAAAGCCCCCAAATGATGGCATTTGGAGATCCACTGGGATGGTGAACACATCAAGGTACTGGGAGGATGGAGCACCCAGAAAGGGTGCCACCCCTGCCTATGCATCTCTCCCCTTTAGCTGTTCCTGAGCTGTATCCTTCATAATAGACCAGCAATGTAAGTCAAGGGTTTTTCTGAGTTCTGTGAGCCATTCTAGCAAATTACTGAACCTGAGGGGCAGGCCAGAAAATGTGATGTATAGCTGGTCGGTCGGAAGTACTAGAGGCTCAGACTTGAGACTGGCATCTGAAGTGGGGGCAGCCTGGTGGAGCTGAACCCCTTTAACTGTGGGATCTGACGCTAACTCCAGGTAAACAGTGTCAGAACTGAGCTGAATTACTGGACATCCACTGAGCGTCCAGGGAACTGGAGAGGAAGTACTAGAAAAGACAACAGTGGGGGGAAAAACCTTCACTGCATGTCCCTCAAGGAGTCACTGTCCTTCACTGACTAATGTCCACTGTTTCATCTCTTTTTAAGTGTTTCAGACAGTAAGGTAGATTGGTCCCTGTTACTCAGTCTTGGTCAAAAGTGGAAATCCTCAAATGCAAGTCTCCTTAATCATCACTCCCCTGGCTTCCTGTACCTACTTCTATCAAGGGAGGCTTATACTGGAATCATAGGATTCTGGGGCTGCATGATTCATGAAACCCAAGGCGAAGCAAAAGCTTTGTCTCAGTGTCACCAGTCCCCAGCACAGGGCCCTGGCCCCCATGACGCCCCCAAGAGGTGCCGGATGACCGCACGCATGTTCACACGCTCTAGCTCACAACCTCAGGTGCCCTCCGAGAGCCCACAGGCCCTCAGTGCCACTCAGAGAGCCCAGGCCCCTGGCTTTATGCCAGCACATCACAACAAAACCTCAACTCTCACTAGCCCAGAGAACTGGGGAATTTGCTTCCAGTTTCATGATGGTAAGAAGAGTTGGAACCAGAGCCCAGAATAGGAAGTGTGTTTGATAAGCTGGACAAAAAGCCATGGGAAACTGCAATCAGAATAACCCACAGATTCAATTACTCCTCTGTTTCATAATTATCTTAGAAGTTGAATATGTTTCCAGTTGGTAAAAGGGGACTTTCCTGGGTATCTCTTCCAAAGACAGATTAATAATGTTGGGTCTTGTAAGTATTTACTTAATTTGCAATCGTTTCTTTCCATCACTTCTCGTTTTAAAGTCTCTAAAATAACAGTAATGCTTAAGGCTTTTTTTTTTTTTTTAAATGAAGGGTAGGGGAAAACAAACCCCAGCTCTATCCTGATTACCCTAGCCATAACTGTATCTTGATATCTTAATGCACAGATACGGCACATAAAGTGTGAAGAATAAATTAATTCCTAGATATATTCTACAGGACTTTCCTAAATTAGGTCATAACAACTTTAAAGGTCAAACAAAGGCAAAAACACTTTCATTCTTAGTACTAAGGCACTGTGTGGCTCCCTGCAGTGAGCTAGGAAACTTCCCCATTAGCATTAAAGCCCACATTTAGGACTTACATGAGAAACTGAAGGGGGGTAGGAATGAACTGTCATGTAGATGAAAGACTAAGAAAAACATTCTTAGGCCCTTCACTGGAGCATTCCAAGGGGGAGGCTGAAAACCCTGTTGTGCTTTTTAAGGAACAAGGGCAGATAGCTTGGCAGGTGTAATACGCCTTTCCCATAAAGGAGGCCCTTACCAAAGACCCACCCACCCCAGTGCACGCAAGTAGAGCAGTTATGTTTTCACCAGAAGGACAGTTTTCTAGCACAGCACTAATTATGTCCCTTTCCTGTTTCAAGCCCTTCCAGATGTCCGCACTGTCCCCAGAATTAAGAACAAAAGAAACCCCATTACTCTGGTGTACATACGGTGGGTTCTTCCTGATCTGTAAACCCACACACCAAAAGGACACATCTGTTCCCACATATCATATGTTCCTATCTGGGGTTTCCCAAAGTATGTCAGGTGTAGGTCAACAAAGTTTGGATACACGGGGTGAAACAAGGTTCAAGAGGTTTCCTTACTGTAGGATCCCCGCAAGCATTTCATTTAGCGCCCCCCAGCAAGCTCCCGGCATTTTACGTGGGATACCTCAAGGGGCCGGTCCCTCCCAACCTGCCTCCGCCCTAGCACACACCCTCTCGTCTCCCTTCTGCACATCATGGAAGAGTATCTGTCTCTGCACCCGCCGTCTCACCCGTGCCGCTCCCACCCACCCTTCAGCTCTCTCCGATGTGGCTTCTGCCTCCGCCATGCGGCAGACGGCACCCCCCCACATGCGGGCCCTCTTCTCACGGGCCTTCACCTGTAAACCTGGCGCCCCACGCACACCTGTCCTCACTCCTCCTGGCTGGCTCACCCCTATGTGCTTTCCCCTCTTCTCTTGAAAACTGAAAACACAGAAAAACAAAAGCACAGAATATAAACAAACACCCGTATTCCCATTCATCGGAAGTGACGATCATCAGACTATACCACGAATGCCTTGTTCGCTTCAAGTCTTTTCTTTAATAAAAGAACAAAATACGATAAAGATTACAGTGTCCTCTGATTTCTCGCAAGCTCCTCACAAGTGTCTTACATATCCTTCTGGTCCACTCTTATTTTTTTTTACATGCAGATGTTTATATTCATGAACAACAAAAATCGTTAAGTTGGGGCGCCTGGGTGGCTCAGTCGGTTAAGCGTCTGCCTTCGGCTCAGATCATGATCACAGGGTCCTCGGATCGAGCCCCGCATCGGGCTCCCTGCTTCGCGGGGAGTCTGCTTCTCCCTCTCCCTCTGCCCCTCCCGTGGTTCATCATGTGCTTGCTCACTCTCTCTCAAATAAATAAATCTTTAAAAAACATTGTTAAGTTTTATAAAAAGCTTAACGCAGTGACATCATACAGTAAGTATAATTTATCCACTTTCTTTGTCACTCAACAGGATCTACCCATACTGACACTCAACTCAACCCGAGCTACCAATATCAATTTTACTGACCTGCCAGCATTGATCCTGTCGCTTGTACTGCGGCCTCCAAGCACTGCCAGCTCAGCCGGGCCCAGTCTCTGAATGCTTCGTGTGTCTTATCTTACCTCCTGTCTCAGCAACCACTGAGAAGATGCTCCAAATGTGCACGGCTGGCCCAGGGCGGCACTATCTCTGGGTCTGGCCGAGTCCCAGGCTACGCTCTGACCCACTGTGCTCAGCCACCCTCTTACCATCGACTGCCAAATGAGCACCTTCTGAGGGGCCAGGCACTTTGTACGCATCTTGTCTCTTAATCCTCTGAACCCCCCTGTGGTGTCAAGGACGATGAATTGTCCTCATTAGAGAGATAAAGAAACTCGGGCTGGAGAAGATGCTGGAGCCTTGGTGTGAGCCCCAACTAGATGGCTTCAAAGTCCAAATTCCTATCCCCTGGGCTAAATGTCAGATTTACGTAAAAAAATAAAAAGTATAAATAAAAGTCAAAGATGAGATGAGAAACAGGGGCTGGCGTGAAACTGTGTGAGAGACCCGGCGACGTGTACTGCTTGGCCGGCTCCATGGTTTTATACCCGTGTCTCTAGTCCCCGAACACATGGTTCCGGGGCATCCTGGGGCCCGGGAGACAATACTCACGGTCATGGACCCGATAGCAGTGCTTCTGCAGGCGCCGAACGTCCCACTCCTCCAGCACTCCGTGAGTCATCAACAACTGGAGGAATCGCCGGTGGACGTCAGTCATGACACCTGCCCTTCTAGTACCGCCCTGCGGGTGTGAAGGAGCTAAGAAAAGAAGCAAAGGAAACCCAGTCACCTCCGGGCTCTCGGAAAGCCAAGTTCTGCGTTGTGTACTAACTGACATTCACGAGTAGACATTTGTTGTAGTTCTCAAACTCAAGTGCATCCTGCCGAATGTCTCTAAATGAAAAGGACATGGGTCTGGGGCAAGCGAACGAGTACCAGCAGGTGGGGAGAAGCGTGGGTTCTGGAGCCAGCCAGAGTGCCTGGACCCGGCCTGCTCTACCACCTAAGTGGGTGAAATCGGGCAACCTAACCTCCTTGTGCTTCGGTCTCTATCTATGAGACTAACGATAGCAACGGCCTCCATGGAATTACTCCATTCAGTGAGTTAATACACAATAAAAGCCGGGTAACAGGCTAAACACTACGTAAGCGTTAGCTCTATTTACTCCTAGACAATTCTGGGTCTGAAACTTGGTTCAGCCACTTAGTGGATCTGTGGCCTTAGATAAAGTCAGCTGAGGCCCCATTTTCTCACGCTCAACCTAGAACGGCATTCACCGCCTAAAGAACTGCTAGTAAGCGCTTACCCAGTACTAGTTTCCTTCTCATCTCCCAAACCACTAATGAAACAACTGTCACTGTGGGGTGCTTTTTCAATCTCTTGCTCTCTACTAAAACGTTATCTTTCCACAAACCACAGAGATCAGAGCTGATGAAACATTACATAAGTCCCGATCAAACAGCCTGCTCTCGCCACGGAGAGGTGGCACGGTGCGGAGGCAAAGAGCGTGGCTTTAGAAATCGGCAGGTGGTGTTGAGAAGAGTGTTTGCCAGACCCACTTTATCTTGAGAATCATCGAACCTGCGCACGAAAAATACAGATTCCTGGGCCCCGTTCCTGGAGGTTCGGACCGCCGAGGGGCCTGGAATTCTGAGGGTTTAACATTCACTTCAGGCAACGCCATGATCTGACAAGAAATTCGCTGTTCCCTTAGGCAAATACAGCACAAAAACATTTCAGCTAATGAGCTTCATTTCCCTCGGCCTCAGTCTTTTCAGCTATAAAATGGGGATAACAAAAAACTATCTTTAAGACAGAAGATGCCATTTGAATGAGATATGACTACCAGAGGTTTGCCAAGGAGCTGGCATGTAGGAGAGACACAAAAAGGTTAGTTGCTGGGTGCCTGGGTGGCTCAGTCGGTTAAGCGACCGCCTTCAGCTCAGGTCATGATCCCAGGTCCTGGGATCGAATCCCACATCGGGCTCCTTGCTCCGCGGGAAGCCTGCTTCTCCCTCTCCCACTCCCCCTGCTTGTGTTCCCTCTCTCTCTTGCTGTGTCTCTGTCAAATAAATAAATAAAATCTTTAAAAAAAAAAAAAAAGGTTAGTTGCTGCTCAGGTTTTTTAAACAGCACATCAATCGGACCTCACGGGTGGGAAGATGCAGGAGCTCAGGACGAGTTTCTCAGACTGCCTGCTAGGTATCCTCAAGAACAGCTCAGCAATAACTCAACCTCAACAGGTCCTAAGTTGGGCTCATCTCCTGAGGCTTCCCCCATCCTCAACCTTTTTCTTTACCTGGGTCTTCTTCACGAATCTTCCGGTTTGGGGGGGGGGGGGCAGTGAGGTGGGGGCAGTCCATGCAGTCACACAAACACCACAGGCCCGAGCGTCCAACTCTGATCCTCCTCCCCATCGCCCTCAGATCCAGCCAGTCACTATGTCCTGCCAAGGTTTATTTCCTATCACTAGGATCAGCAACATTAAATCCAATGGCAAATTAAATCCAAAAAAAGTTAAAGAAAGTGAATAATAAAGAGCAGAAAACAATGAAATTAATATACACTTGAGATCAACAAAACCAAAATTATTCTTTGAAAAAAACATAATAAAAGCGACCAACCTCTAACAAGATTTTCCAAAAGAGAGGAGACTGACAAATAAACACTATTTGGAATGAAAAAGGGGATTGCTTCTCAGCCTTTTGGCTAAGATCAAGTGTGGAATGAAAAAGGGGAACTAACTGAGGATTCAAACATATTTAAAAAAAAAGACATAAACAACCTAACAATAATCTAAAGTTGTAAATATACGCAAAGTTATAGGAAATCCATTCAAAACCAACTACAGAATTATCTGAAAACCAACAAGTTTTATAACCATTGAAGACATTCTGTGGGAAGTCCATCTCCCCACAAAGAAAACTTCAGATCTGGATGGATTTATCAAGAAGCCCTACCAAACATTCTAGAAGCAAGTGATTTCAAAAGTCACAAAACTACCCCAGGGCCTGCAAAAGAGCAAACCCTCCCCAAATCATCTGATAAGGCCGACATAAGTTGGGCATTAAAGCCTAACCGAGGCTTCAAAACAAAGGAAAATAAAAAGGTTAGTATCTTTCAGAAACACAGCTGCAATGGTCTGGAGCAAAACATTAATTGAAACTTAGCAACACAGAAAGGATTCTACATGGTGACCAATTGGGTTTATCCCCTCAATGGTTTAAGATGTGAAAATCAATTGAATGTCATATGTCAATAATATCTCAATAAAGTCAGTGTGAGTCACCACATTAACAGAATACAGAAGAAAAAGCCTACAATCATCTTAATAGATTCAGAAACTATGACTGATTAAATTCAACAGTCACCCATACTAAATACTTGGGAGTTAAAGGAAACTTCCTTTATCTACTAAATGTTATCTACAAAAACATAACACTTAAGGAAGGAATATTGAAAGCAATCACTTTCAAATCCACATTGATCCAGTGCAACCTGAACCCAAGTGATTCCGATCAAAATCCCAACAGGCTGTGTGTGTCTGCATGTGATTTGACAAGATGATTCAAAAATTTACATGGAACACATAAAGGCAAAACAGCAAAGCCACCCATTCTGGGAAAAGATAAAGACAAGAGGACTCGTCCTACCAGGCAGCCACTTATTTTAAAGCTACAGTAATGAATAATGTATGAAAATATTATACACATGGACCACATAAGACCAGCAGGACAAAACAGAGAACCCAGACACAGAAACGCACACAGATATGGACACATGACATGTTGGAGAAACAGAACACCGGATCAAAGCAAGCTATTCAATAAACGGTGCCAGAACAACGGATTACCCTTATGTGAAAAAAACAGAGAACTCAACCTTCACCTCACACTATGCACAGAAATCTTTTGGAGGAGTAAGGTCGTAAGAAAGAAAACACTATAAAACTTTGGGCGACAATACAGAACATTCTTTATGAGCCAAAGGCAGGGAAGGATTTCTTTAAACGATACGATAATAATAATAACAATAATAGATACAAAAAGTACAAACCATAAAGGAATATACCAATAAATTTGACTTTGTTAAAATTAAGAACCTCTGTTCAGGGGCGCCTGGGTGGCTCAGTTGGTTAAGCGACTGCCTTCGGCTCAGGTCATGATCCTGGAGTCCCGGGATCGAGTCCCGCATCAGACTCCCTGCTCAGCGGGGAGTCTGCTTCTCCCTCTGATCCTCCCTCTCTCATGCTCTCTGTCTCCCATTCTCTCTCTCAGATAAATAAATAAAAAATCTTTAAAAAAAAAAAAAAAAAAAAAGAACCTCTGTTCACCCAAAATACTTGAGAGTGGGAGAGAGAGACAGAGGAGACAAGCTACAAACTGGAAAGCATCTGAAACACACTGAAGCCACGGAAGATTCATACTCAGAATATGTGATGAAGTCCTACAAATCAGTAAGGGGAAGACAACTGTGAGAGAAAAATAAGCAACAGAAATTTTCAAAGAGGATGCACAAATGATTAATATATTAAAAGCTGCTCAGTCTTGATGTCATCAGGCAAATGAGTATTCACACCACAGCGACCAATGTCTTATTCATCACCAGATAGGCAAAAGTTCTGAAGAATGGCCTAGGCTAAAACTCATCCACTGCTGGTGGAGTGTAAACTCTTAGGAAGCACCTCAGACAGTTCGATATTACCGGCAAATTTGGGTATCCCCAGAAATCCACTATTCAGTATACAATTTAGAGAAACTTTTCTACATCTGTCCCAGAAAGTATGTGTATAAACGCACCACGTGGTAGCAAAAATCTGGCAAGTATCCATGACAATCAGTTGAGGAATGCCTGAGTAAAGCATTTATAATCAAACCGTGGAATTTAAAAGAGCAAGGAAGCAATGAAGGTGATGTAGAGCTACTCACATCACCATGGATGCATCTCATATATGTAATTTTATGCAAAAATAAAGGCACATAAATATATATATGAGGATCCTATATAAAATTCAAAACCAAGCGAAACCGTACATGACAGTCGTTACAGATACACAGTAAAAACCACAAAGAAAAATAAGGGAACGAGGAACACAATACTCAGGGCAGTGGTCATCTTTGGTGAGGGGAAGAAAGGATTTAGCGGGGGCTTTCAGGATATGATAATGTTCTATTTCTTAACTTGATGGTGAGTATATGGGTGCTTTATTTTTATCCTTCAAACTTACATTGCAAACATTTTTATAGAAATGGTACCTACCTTGATTAGAAAAAGAGGAAATAATGTAAATATGTTACGTAACAGCCAAAATAAATGTTAGTAAGAAGGACCAACTATAGAACAGCATAGAAGGCTATAATTTGGGGGAAAGGAGAAGAAAATAGATACAGATAGGCCTGTTTATACACAGAAGGCAGCTGTCTGAAGAGGGACTGGGTAGCAGAGGTTAACCATGGTTAACTGCCTACCCAAATAATTAAAAAATGGAAACGTCTGTGCAATAAGCAGATCTCAACCGTCACCATTTGAGCCACGTGCGAGGCATAAGTTGAGTGCTTTCCTGTGGTCTCAATCCATCCTCACCTGAGGACGGAAGCATTACTGACCCCATTTTACAGATGAGGAAACAGAGACGGAAGGCACAAGGTGATGCACAGAATCAGTGATGGACACTGGGGTGGCAAAACAAAAGCAGGGTTCAGGAACTGTAGCACCCCCTGCCCAGGTAAGCGAGATACAGGAGGCAACAATTCAATCACGATCCCTTGCCTGCAGGGATCCCTTACCTACAATTCTCAAATCTAAAAAAAGGTCTGAAAACCCAATCTTTTAAGCTTGAAAACCTGATCTGACCTGAGATGAGGCTATTTCCGGCCGTTCTTTAGCTCCTTTGGTGTAAATATGCACATATTTAGCTGTGAAAATATTCATGTATTTGATTACAAGAAGCTGCCCCAGACCCCAGTGAAGGTATGACATAACATCGAATATATGCATCATATTCCTTTCGAAAATCCGAAAAATTGGGGATTCTGAGCACGCCTCGCCTCGGGGCTTTAAAATACGAGGCTGTGGACTTGTATAAAGTAAGGATTCCTGTAACAAGACAGGACAAGCACAGAGCGCGGCGAGTAACCGAGAGGAGGTCCGCGAAGGCCTTATTTTCCGTATTCGGTTCAGGGAGAATTCTGTATTTTGCTTTTGTCACCTAATATTAGGATCAAACCGACTTTTGCACCTCTTACTACGATTTAACAACGTCTGTGTGTCGGGGGCACTAGGTTCCAGCCTACTGGCCTTCCTGCCCCTCTCTGGGCCTGTTTCCTCATCAGGAAATGAGGAGCCCCAAGCCCCCGGCCCCCAGCGCCACACTCCGGCACAGACACGGGCCGACCCCGGGGCCTGACCCCCACCTTCCGTCCTCCGTCGCCTCTCTGCACGGCCCTCTTCCATCCCCGGTAGCCTCGCGGCCCGGCGCCCAGATTACCCACCGCGGTACCCAGGCGCAGCCCCGACTGCCGGCGCCCAAGGCAGAAAGGCGGGCACGGCTCCCCCTTCGGGGCGGGGCGAACGCGAGCTCGGCGCTCCCATTGGTGGATGTCGCCCATTAGTCCCTCCCGCCGGGTGACGCACTTCCTGCCCTCCGGTCCCCCTCAGTTGCCGGAGCCCGTGGGGTAGGTGGGGAGTTACGCACTTCTGCCGCTTTGCGTAGCTTACGGGGCGGGGCTGCGGCTTGTCGTCGTCCACCGCAGTGGCACCCCGCGACCAAAGGGGTGGAAGGGCAGGCATGCAGCGGGACCCTCCCCCCAGTAGCCGCGGCTCCGCGGACACAAGCCAGTGCCCTGTCCCGGGCCTCAGTTTCCCCATCTGTACAACCGACACTGTGGCCTCGGGGTCAGCGATGAGGACTCTTGTTGTCATATAGCTCGAGGAGAATCCTGGCTCTGCCACTTACTAGTTGCCAGATCTTGGGTGAGTCATTGAGCTGCGCTGAGCCTCAGTTTCCTCTTCTGTTACATGGGAATGATAATAGTCCTCATGGAATAGTGTGGTTATGAGGTTTAAAAGAAAAAACGCACACTTGGAAGTGCTGATTAAATGTCAGCTACTGTCTTACCTAGGGGTTGTTAGGAGAAGCAAATGAAGTTATTAATAGAAGTGAATGGACTGTTGGAGGACGTCATTTGACAAACGCTTGCATCCCAGTGCCTGATCTGGGAGCTGGGGATGCAGTCTAGCAGGGAAACAGGTAGCTAATTCTAGTACAGCAGAAAGTGCAAGTATCTATATCTCTGTGATGATAACTTCAAATCCCTACTTGCCCGGTTACATTCCTGTGATCTTGGACAACTTCTCAACCTCTCTGGACATCAGTTTCCCGGTGGGCTGAGTGAAAAATGCAGTAGCGTGTGGTAGTTAAGAGCTTGAGCTTGGGAGCTGGACCGTCTGGATTTGAATGCTGGTTCTTAAACTCAGTATGTCTGAGACCCAGGACAAAATACTGAAGCTCTCCACCTCAGTTTGCTCATCCATAAGGCAGGGATAATACTAGCACATTGTTGATAGGATTGCTGTGAGATCAAATGAGCTAATACATGCAAAGCTCTTAGAGTATCTGGCACATAGTAAGGCCTCAATAAGTGTGAGTTATCTTTACTAATAAAGTACTTTATAAAATGCCTTGGGGGCAGTCAAAGAGAAGAACAGCTCTAAGGAGACCATCTATGTTTTGTTTGTCCTGCATAGTTTTGTAAAATTTTGAATTCATTATCAATATTTAAAGCTGAGGCATTTCACATAAAACCCTAGGGTATCTGCAGCTCTTGAAATATGGGGCAGTCTGGCCATAATAGGCCAGCATTCCCCTATGGCAGCCCCTGTTTAAAGCTTGGTAGAGACTATGCTGCTTTGTGATGACATGTGTGCTTTCCGGGGGTGTAGAGAAATAAAAACAGGGGCCCATGAATGGAAAACACTGGGAACACTGACATTTCATGATCAAACGGCCAAGAAAGGAGGTAGAAAGAGAGAGATTCAAGACCAAGTGGTACCAGAGTCAAAGAGGTGGGAGAGACTATTGGGTGGTAGGGTGTGGTCTGAATTGTCAGTGCTCTGGAGAGGTCAAGAAAAACAAGCACTGATTTAGAATGTGATGGCCATTAAGAGCCCATAGAGAGGAGGAAGCTACATCTGCCTCCAAGAGAAGTGAATGCATGGAAGCTGAGGGAATGGAGAGGGGATGCTGACTACTTCTAGGAAGGGTGTTTTGGGAAGGGGAGACATGAAGACAGGAGCAGAGGGAATAATCAATAAAGACAGGAGAGAATGGGGTCAAGGGCATACAGAGACAGGATTACTCTTACCCTAGAAAGGAAGAAAGACATTTCTGAAACAGGAGGAAAAGAGGTAGAAATGGATGGATAAAGGTTCACCTCTGATGTTTTCTGCTTTCTCCATAAAGTAGCAAACTCTGCTTCTGCTAAGCAAAGAAGCTGGGAGATGCTTGGGGATTTGAGGAGAATCAAAGGTTTGGAACAGATGCCAAAGGGAATGCAAAAGTGAGGTTCCAGCTAAGGTTGAAACCATAAATGTGCAGAGAGGATAGTCACTCCTGATCCCCAGGCAATCTCCCATCCCCATACCAGGGGCCTCAGAGCAGAAGCTCTGTGTGGACTCATACTGGGGTGGGTCTTAGCTAAACAAATGCAGCTGACCCTAGAAGTCAAAGCAACTGGAGAGTGTTGGTGGGAGGGTCTTTGAAGTCATCCACTGCAGTATGGGCAGGTAGACATAGGAGGAAGGGAGAGTGCTGAGAAGTTAGCACGGAGGGGGACAGCAACCAGAGGTCCCAGTGAGGTGGATTACCAGGTGACTGTCCTGCCTCGGCATGCCTCCACCCTCAGAAGACAGCCCACTCTCTAGCTGGCTTAGTGAGTATTTATGAGGACCTTCAGTGTGCCAGACATTGAGCGGTTTGCTGCAGGACGACTCTGCTGCCAGTTCAAATATTCTTCCGAAAGTTGACCGTGAAAGGTACAGAAGCTCCATGGACATAAATTCACTGTCCCTAAGGCAGGTGGCTGAGACCCTGGCTAGAGAGGAAGCTTGGGGGCCAAATCATAGGCTAAGGGGGTCAGTCTTTTTACCTGAAGACCATAGAAGCTATTGGGGAGGAAGTGATGAGATCAGGTTTGTATTTTAGAAAAAGAACATCAACACACCTGTTCTTTTCAAACATACTTGGAACATTTACAGAAATTGACTGTGTACCGGCCACAAAGGAAGTCTCAATAAATTCCAAAGAATCTGTAGACCACATTCACGAACCACAGTGAAGTAAAATGAAGAATCAACAAAAACACAACCAGAAAGAAACCCAAACCACTTCTAGACCTTAAACTAGTAACTGAAAATGCTTCTGAGGAGAGGGTCCTGAAGACAGGATGATCTATTTTTTATCATGTACTACTATTACTTATGAAAAAATTAAATTAAACATGGTGAGCATACATTTGAATTTTATTTCTTAAGCCGGGAGTTCATTTATATTAGTTTTTATACCTGAGTGTATGTTGAAAGATTTTATAACATTTTTAAGAGAAAAAGAACATACATTTGGAAACTGAAAAATACATACATGTTAAAAAGAAAACCAGTATGGAAATTACAAAATATTTAGAAATGAATGACCAAAAAAACCCCAAATATAATGAAACATGTGGGATCCAACTAAAAACAATAATTAGAGAGGGATTTATAGCCTTAAGTGTACTTAATACAAAACAAGAAAAAAATTTAAGTGTTCAATGTAAGAGGTAGATAAATAACTAAATAACCCAGAGAAAACAGAAAGAAGGAAATAATAAAGCAAAAGGTAGATGTGAATAAAACAAAAAAGAAAATTAAATTGATTGTGGAAACCAGAAACTGGTGTTCTATTAAAGACTAATACAACAGACAAGCTTCTTGTAAGAGTTATCGAAGCAATATTATAAATGGCTAAAGAGAGTGTAAAAATTTAGAAAGCATGAGTATACTATGAACAACTTTATGCCAACACATTTGAAAATCTAGATAAAAGAGGCAATCTTTGACAAAAATACAAATTACAAAACTTTGCCCTAGAAGAGAAGTAGACCAATAATCATCATTGAACTTGAAAAGGCAATGGATCTGTTCCAACTCATAAAATGCCCAGGCTGAGATAGTTTTACTAGAGTGATACACATACACACAAATGCAAAAAACAAAAAACAAAAAACCAAACAAACTATATTATGCAAACTGCACCAGAATATGGACAAGATGGAGAAATCTATCCAAACATTCTGTGAGGCTAGTCTAATCTTGATACCAAAACAAGAACAGCAGAATTAAAGAAAATGCCAGGTCCACGTATATTATAACCATGGATGCAAAAATTGAGTCTCTTAGTATCTCAAAAGACAGTCTCTTTATGATGAGTGATGTTGAGCATCTTTTCATGTATCTGTTGGCCATCTGGAAGTCTTCTTTAGAAAAATGTCTATTCAGGTCCTCTGCCCCTTTTTAATTGGATTTTGGATTATTTGTCTTGTTTGGTGTTGAATTGTATAAGTTTGTCATATATTTTGGATACTAATCAGGGAGATGCAAATCAAAACCACTAGGTATCACCTTACACCTGTCAGTATGGCTAAAATTAAAGACAAGAAATAACAAGTGTTGGCGAGGATGTGGAGAAAAAGGAACCCTTGTGCACTGTTGGTGGGAATGCAAACTGGTGCAACCACTATGGAAAACAGTGTGGAGATTCCTCAAAAAAATTAAAAATAGAAATAGCATATGATCCAATAATTCCATTACTGGGTATTTACCCAAAGAAAACAAAAGCACTAATTCAAAAAGATATATGCATCCCTATGTTTATTGCAATATTATTTGCAATAGCCAAGATATGGAAGCAATCTAAACATTTATCAATAGACAAATGGATAAAGAAGCCATAATGTATATGTATATATGAATATGAATATTATGCAGCCATAAAAAAAGATGAGCTCTTGCCATTTGCAACAACGTGGATAGACCTAGAGACTATTATGCTAAGTGAAATAAGTCTGACTGAGAAAGACAAATACCGTATGATCTCACTCATATGTGGAGTCTAAAAAAACAAAACAAATGAATAAATGAACAAAACGAAAAGCAGAATCAGACCTATAAATATAGAGAACAAACTGATGGTTGCCGGAGGAAAAGGGGACGGGCAAAATATGTGAAGGGAAGTGGGAGACACAGGCTTCCAGTTATGGAATGAATAAGTCACGGGAATAAAAGGCACAGTATAGAGAATATAAAGAACGCTGCATAGTGACCAATGGTAGCCACACTTGTGAGCACAAGGTAACATACAGAGATGTCAAATCACAATGTTCTACACCTGAAACTAATGTAACATTGTGTGTCAACAATACTCCAATTTAAAAAAAAAAAGTTAAAAAAAATAGATGTCTCTTCCAGACATCTCTTCCAATGTCTCTTCCAGAAGAGGAAATTCAAATGGCTAAAAAAAAGTGTGGAAAGATGCCCAACCTTACTATTAGTTGGAAATACAAACAACAAAAAGATGCCAATTTTCCCCCATAAAAAAGACAGTGCGTCGCCGTGCATATCTGGTGGAGTTGTAAATATTACAGCTGCTCTGGAGAGCAATTTGGTGTCATGGAAATTGAAAAAGCTCATCTGGCAACTCCACTTCTAGGACTTTAACTGGAGAAAATCTCCCTTGAGCTCTTAAGAGGTTTGCTCAACAGTGTTGCCAACAGAAGAAACAATGAGAACATCCTAACTATCTATTAACAAGGAAATGAAAAAGCAAAACGTTCATGAGGGATGGATGATCATGTAGCATTAAGAGGGATGAATTCACTTACAGGTATCTATATGGATGAGTCTTAAAAGCATAGAGTGAAGTGGGGAAAAAAAACAAGAGGCAAAGATGATTCATCTTCCGGTTACTCTGTGTGTAAAATTGGCGAAATGCAAAACGGCAATATTGTATATTTCCAGTAGATGAATCTATGCATATAAAAGTATCTTCTTATTAAGGATTGGAAACACTATCACAAAACTGACACTAGGAGACCTCTAGGAAAGGGAAAAGGGGGTGGGATGGGGATAAAGAAGTCTTGAGGCTTATCTGCAATGTTCAAATTTTAAAACAAAATAACAAAATTATATATTAACACAGTGTTTGTCTAATTTTCCAATACAGGCAAATATGCCTAAATGCTAACAGTGGCTAATGCTGAGCGCTGGGAAAGTGGATGGCTGTCACTGTTCACTTTCACTGTTCTGTATTTAAAAACAATTTCTAATAGGAAGAGTGAACATATGAAAAGGAATGAAGAACATGTTTTTGGTTTTTCTAGAAGTACCCGGCCATCAATGGAAAGGGCGAGAGGCGAGATCAGGTTTCACCAGAGCCCAGGTCACACCCTTTCCACTTTTCCACGATGGTCCTCTTTCTCATCTATATACTCACATACCTTTTGGATTCATTACATTTTAGGTTGGATCCCATGGAGGTGATGAGTATGAGCCAGCGGGGTAGAAAGGGAAAGTGATTCCGCTCCACTCATCCTTCATCTTGGAGGCCCCAAAGGTCAATTTTAAAAACGATTCCTGCTTAAAGTCCAGGAAGACCCAGACACGGATTGAGAAATATGCCCACTGCCAGAGGCGGTGTAGACTGTTTAATCTTTCTAAAGGGCAATTTGGCTGTGCTCATCCAGAGTGAACACATATCATGTTCTTTGACCTTGTAATTCCACTTCTGGGAATCCATCTGGGGAAATAATTAGAAATACACACAAAGGTTAATGGACAAAAAAAAAAAAAAAAGTACATCAGAGCCTTAATTTTATCAGGGAAAAATGGCAACAACTTGAATGTCTCAGAGGAGCTAAAGAGAGGAATGATCAGAATAAATAAAAATGCTGCAGAATATTATGTAGCCTAAAAATCATGTTTTCAAAACATAGTTGAGGTCAGGAAAAAAAGCCATAATGCAGAGTATTTTAAGAGAGAGAGAAAACTAGAAGAATACATGTACGAAAATATTATCAGTGACTATCCCTGATTGGGGGGATTATAGGTAAATTTTTTCTTGTCGCTTTCTTATATTTTTCAAATTTCTCCAAAAGCATTTTTTTATTTCATAATCCTAAATGCAGTCTGTGATCATAAAGATTTTTGGTATAATAAAATTATACTATGTAAAGTTAGGAGATCGTTAAAGTCACATATATCCAGTGTCTGAGATTGTTTTATGTGAGTGAATGTTCCGTATAACTAGATTATCCCTTTGACCATGAGCATTTTAAAACCTTTTTCTATTTTCTGTACCAATAGTTCTAAAATACACACTTATCTGCCACCGTGAGCAAACAATGACTTTTTGTGATGAGTACAGGGACATCTTTGAGGACAATTACTATGCTTTTATGCCTTTACACAAAGTACTCCGACTAATGCGGGTGTTAATTGTAAAAATGAAAAGCTCATGCTTGGGCACCTGGGTGGCTCAGTCGGTTAGGCGTCTGTCTTTGGCTCAGGTCATGATTTCAAGGTCCTGGGATTGAGCCCCGCATTGGGCTCCCTGCTCAGCGCGGAGTCTGCTTGTCCTCTCTCTGCTCCTCCCCCTGCTCTCTCTCTCTCTCAAATAAATAAATGAAATCTTAAAAAAAAAAAAAAAAAAAGCTCATGCTTTTCCACTTCCTTCCCTCTGTCAAGCCACCAGCAGCCCTACTCACTTCTTATAATGCCCCTTAGCCTAAGCAAACAAATGCCCAGTGTTGTTAAAAACAGTGGCCATAAATAAATAAATAAAGATAAATATCAGTAAAGTGCACAAGTTTTAGTATGTAGAATTTGTTTTTCCTTCTTGGGACCCTGTTTTGTTCTCAGCGATTTTCTAAAGAGATAGAGAAGCTGCCAGGGGAGGTTTCCAGACAGGATGCAAGGTCATAGTGATCTCCTAATGGACTGACAAAGAAAGTGAATCAAAGGTTGAATTCACGGCAAGCTGATCAAAACCCCAAATCTCTTGTCATCCCACATAGACCTTTTAAGAGCTCTAGAAACTTCAGTGACCTGTTCACATCACACAGGGGCATCCCACACTTGCTCCTCCAAGTGTGGTTGGTGAACTAGAAGCATCGCATCCCCCAGGAGTTTGAGAGACCTCTAGTAAGATGAGTCTGAGGCGCCGCCCCAACCTACTGGAGCAGAATCTGCATTTCAGCAAGATCTGCAGGTGAATGACATGCATGTGAAAGTTTGAGAAACACTGATTTCAAACACACTTATTTATTCACCTCTCCCACTTCCCATGCTCTTAAAGCTTACTCCAACGAAAACATTTTTTCTCTCTCTCTCTCTCTGTGATTCATTGGGAGCAGGTTGTAAATTGTTTTTGCTGCACATGCATTTCTTTTAAAATGGACAAAAGCAGAGAATACCCTCTTCTCCGTGGTTCTCCATGGGTTCAGCAGCTTCCCGGGACATTTTTAATTTTTTAATTTTATAAATTTTTTTAAGTAGGCTCCCATGCCCAGCGTGGAGTTCAACGCAGGGCTCAAACCCACCACGCCAAGATCAAGACATGAGCTGAGATCATGAGTCAGACGCTTAACCCACTGAGCCACACAGGCTCCCTGCTTTTTTTTTTTTCTGATTTGAAAATTATGAATTCCTTTAGGAACAACAAATAGTTCCAGATTGCTGCTTCTCCCCTTGTCTACAATATGATATTACGCATCAGGATTGGGGGTAGGTGAGATAGGGACACAAAACTAACAACCCTATATCAATCAAGGGTCTGTCATGAAGTAAGAGCTCAGTGAATATTATTGTTGTTGTGATGTTTCAAAAGTATTTTTATTATTTGGCATTTAATAAAGTTTTCTTGATGTTATGACAACCAGTGGTAATATGAGAAATATATATGAACTCTGATATATAGAGATATATAAAAATGATAGAGATTTATATGACATATATGATATAATGATATGTAGTATGCTATATACAATAAATAGAGATATTGTGATATATATTTATAGCACTATCATCATAAAATAGAAGTGTCATCATATTTTCAAATCTCTTAATTAAAACTCATTTGTATCCCCACTAGCTAAAATGTCTATAATCACTTACTCCTCACAATCCCGGTGCGGCTTTTTCTGCCCATGGGACCTGTCCCCGAGCTTTAATAAAAGCACCTTTTTTTGCATGGAAAAAAAAAAAGAAAGAAAGAAAACTAAAACCCCAAAAAAACCTCACCTGTAAATGGTTTTGGAAACCAAGGTTAAAAAGAAAGCACCTAGTTGACTCACCAAATTTTTCATTTTCATTTAATTTTTTGCCTTCCTCCTAATGAATGATCAAGAGCCTTAGAAGGTATACAGCAGTACAGTAGATGCAAAGATGAGTCTTAGGCCCTATAGTCAGGTTGATTTAAAAAATAGCTGATAAAAAAAATAAGATAGATAACATGTTAGTAAGTGTAGTTAATGAAGAAACTGCTAAGTGGTCTCTGAATTTACCAGTTAAGCTATTTTAGGTGCCAGAAACTGACTCTGGATAACTTAAGCAAAAAAAAAAAAAAGAAAAAAAAAGGTTTATTGGAAGGATACTGGGCATATGTTTATTATTTGGGGTAGTCAAGGTCATGGTGCTGTAACAAACATCCCCCACGTGTTACTTCCAGGGCATGCCACACATCCTGTGTGGGTCAGCAGAGGCTCTGCTTTGCACTCACCCGGGGACTCAGACAAACAGAGGCTCCCCAACCTTGCAGCCACATCACTTAAACATGAAGCTTCAGGGACCAGGCAGGGGTCTCTAGAGCCTGGAGTTTGGCACAGGGGCTTTTTACTGCCTCGGCTTGAAAGTGACATGTGTCATTTCTATCTATTGTCATCAGTCAGAACTAGTCACATGGTCTGCCCTCACTGCAGGGAGCTGGGAAACTTAAGGGGACAAATGGAATTACTGGTGAGCTCATTCTCTCTGGTACAGGGAGGTTCATACTCCCAGGAAAAGCTGAAGCATCACCTCTTGCACTGAACAGGGATCTGAGCATCTTGGGAGGCCCAGCCAGCAGGAGATGCAATCGGGCCATCACCCATTTGCAGATCTTTCTGTCTCCCATCTCAGGATTTGCCCTGGAGGAAGGGAGCAGCTGATTGGTCCAGTTGGGCTTTATGTTCCACCCAGGACAGAGGTAAGTGGACAAGTTGATTGACGGTTCCAACAAAAAGGGGGGATCGTGCGTCCAAACAAAATTGGTGAGCTGTTAGGACAGAAAGGGAGCTGAATGCAGGCGGGCCAACCTACCCAACTACGCAGGCTTGATGTAATAGTTTAATAGGAAAGGTGGCATTCAAGATGAGCCTTGAAGGAGGGGGTACGTTTGATGAGGAGGAATGAGAACCCAGGCCGAGGGCAATATAAGCAAAGTATGGATGCAGAAGAGTGGCAGTCATCTGCAAGAAAGAGAAAAGGAGTTGAGTGTGATCAGAAACAGTGATTTTCAGTTACTGGTTCACCACAACTGACCTGGCTTGTCTTTGCTCCACGTGGACACAAGTGGGTGGGGACTGGTTGGAATGGTTCAACCTCCATCACGAACTTGGGGCCGTGGTCTTCTGTGTTGGTTGAGATTCTCAGCTCTCCCCCGCGTGACCTCCCCTGTGGTTAGCTGACACTGCCTCATAGCATGATGGTCTTGGCACAGGTGGATTGCTTCTTAGGGCAACTGAGGGCACAAAGGTGGAACCTGCTGGTTTGTCTTGGTGCAAGCTGACAGAGCATCAGATCCTCTGCTAGGATCTAGGAGTTAAGCTATTTCATGGGACCAGCATAGATTCAGGGGAGGGGGCTGCACAAGATCGTGACTGCTGGGAGACAGGGCGGCCTTGGGGCCATCTCTGGAGATCAGCTGCCAAGGAGGATGTCCCTGTGCTTAGGCGTCCCACCCCCAAGCTCCAGCATGAGGTACGCAGTGGGATGTGGGTAGTGTTGGAGGAAAGAGAAGTTGGGGGCTGGATCGTGGAGTCTAAAGAGTTTATGCCAGCCCAGAGAGCTTGAACTTCTAAAACCTAAATGAAAATGATGGCAGCTGGGGACGGGCACAGAGGTCTTTCTCTTCATGCGCCTCTTTCCAGATTTGCCCCTTTTTTCTTATTGGCCAGGATGGGATCACATTGCCACCCCTTGCTGCAAACGAGTCTGGGAAAGCGAGAATCTGTTCCGGGAAAATGGGATTGCTCACAATACACTCTCTAGGTGCAGGCCATTGCAGGCTGAGTGAAGTGGGAGGGAAGAAGGAGTACAGTGGTACCGGGGCGGGGGGGGGGGGGGGGGTGCGAAATACAGAAGTAGCCACCAGCAACGCAAAGCAGGGAAGGATGTCGCTTTAGGTCATGCAAGAGGGAGTTAGGGCCTGGACCAGGGTGGAGGCAACAGGAAGAGGAAAACAGGCCGGATGTGAACATGGATACACAAGTGGAGTGGACTGATTATGGCAGCTCAGTCTTATCTTTCATGAGAGAGAAGGGGAAGGAGAAAGACAGAGACAGAGAGACAGAAAGAGGGAAGTCAAAGATGAGGACGTGGTTTCCAGCTTGCTTAATTGGATGGTGAGGCCATTAACCCGGGCTGAGAACACAGAGAAGAAGTGAGGTTGGAGAAAGATGACTTAGTTCTTAAGCATTTGGAGTTTGAGGGATCTGAGAGGTTGCTTGGGGCAAATGCCCACAAAGTGTGGGCCCTGAAGCACTAGGACATGGGAGGATGGACAAGGTCAGATGGAGAGATTGGGGGTTATCAGCCTAAAGCTGGAGAGTGGTGACCCCTTATCTGCAGTTTTGGTTACTCTCAGTCAGACCCGGTCCAGAAGCAGACAATCTTCCGGGTATCATCAGAAGTCGATAGTCACCTCGTGCTGCATCACAGTGCTTAGTCATTCCCCTCACTTGGTCTCATCACGTAGAGATTTTATCATCTCACGTCCTCACAAGAAGAAGGATAGGATAATAAGTATATGATAATGAGATATTTTGAGAGAGAGAGACCACATTCATATAACTTTTATTACAGTACATTGTTACAGTTGTTCTATTTTATTAGTAGTTATGCTATTAACCTTTTGCTGTGCCTAATTTATAAATTAAACTTTATCACAGGTATGTATGTATTGGAAAAAAACGTGGTATATATAAGGTTCCATACTACCTGTAGTTTCAGGTGTCCACTGGGTGTCTTAGAACAGACCCTGCCTTGGATAAGGGGAGGACTACTGTAGTCAAAACCGTGCTATGAAATTATGTCTCTTCTTCTGCAAGGTCCAAAAGAATATACATACATATACTCACAGAGGCTCCTTCTGGGAAGAGGGATGCGCAGAGGGGAGGCGGGAGGTCCAGGGAAAATGTTCATTAACATTGTATACTTCTGCATTGCTGAAGCTTTTTTTTTTTTTTTTAAAGATTTTATTTATTTATTTGAGAGAGAGAGAATGAGAGAGAGAAAGCACATGAGAGGGGGGAGGGTCAGAGGGAGAAACAGACTCCCCGCCGAGCAGGGAGCCCGATGTGGGACTCGATCCAGGGACTCCAGGATCATGACCTGAGCCGAAGGCAGTCGCTTAACCAACTGAGCCACCCAGGTGCCCCTGCTGAAGCTTTGATAATGGGCATGTATCTGATGAAGGGAAAGCACAGTTAGAAATGAGCCAAACAAGAAGAGAACAGTAGAGGAACAAGATGAGGGTGTGGCGAATGCTTCCATCTAAAGGAGGATGAGAAGGAAGAGGGGAAGGTGTTTAGAGATTTAGAGGATTGGAATTGAACCCTGGGAGAGCAATGAGTGGATGCAGAGGTGGAGGAGGACCAAAAGAAAGCCTGAAAAAGAGGGGCTTTGTGTTTCATGAAACCTCATCGCTGACCATAGACGGTGCAGGTAGAGTGCAGAGGAAATACAGTCATATACTTGTGATGGGGTTCAGGGCAGGCCGGCACAAAATATGCCACTTTGGCATACTGATTATTTTGAATTCAAGTTATTTAAGAAATAGCCAGTGCCAGAAGGACACTCGGACCCTCCCCTGTCCCCCTGTCCCTCCCCCATCCCCCCATGGGGAGAGCTCCCTCCCTGCACCTAGAAGGGAGAGGCTTCCTTATCGCCAGAGATGGGGAACTCAGGGCGGAGAAAGCTATAGAAACAACCCTCGTTACCTCCTCATTAATTTGCTTACCTCTGAGCCCAAAGTGCTTTGTGTCATTATTTCTTCACAAATGTATCATGTCTTTGTCTAAAAAGTATAAAAAGCTGCCTGCTTTGGTCACTTCTTGGAGTCTTAGATTTGTATAAGCCCCTATGCATATGAAATTAGGATTGCCTTTCTCCTGTTCATCTGTCTTATGTCAATTTAATTATTAGGCCCGGCCGAAGAACCGAGAAACGAAGAAGGGAAAAGATTTTGCCCCCTACGCACAGAAATGTGAGCACATGTGAGAACACGGGAGCTTGAGAAAGCAGAGAAACAATATTTCTTGGCTACATATCCTTAAAAGACCAGCCATGACCTTCCAATGTCTCATCCACCACCCCTCTCTTTTTAGCTTGTTTTTGACCCACCATAGGACTACCCAAAACGAGAAGTATCATGTGAGCTTGAACAAGGTGCACACCAGTTATCCTTGCAACATCCTGCACCACCATGGGACCGGTAGTTGTTGTGGTAAAAATAGGTTGTGCATTTGTCTTTCCCACGAAATTTTTTCTAGCCACAGAATTAACCAGAAACAAGAGAAGCCTAACCCCTGCCCCTCCTTTTCTCAGCAACAGAGAGACAGTCTTCGATACAACAGAATGAATAACGTACCACACCTACGTTAGAAAGACCACTGGAAAAGGTTAGCAGGGAAGTGTTTCTTTGCCGACAGCCGACGGACCTGATGTTCCAATTGAGATTACGGGATGCCCCCGATTAAACGAGCAAGACTGTGTGATAAGACTGAGCAAAAACAAAGCCAGAGGAATTTGGATTATTCACTTATGAGTGATTCTTCTCCCCCTCTCTTTGGTATTTTTATTTGCTGTGTGTTTACTGGCTTTCCTACGAACACACTGCAGAACAACCCATGAGGCCAACACATATTACAGGGCCAAGAAGCATTACCCATCTATAACTTCAGTTGGCAGCCAGCTCTCGTGCTAATGGGAGCCTGGGTGGGAGTGGGGGCTGGAGAGTAGAAGGTGCTCATCAAAAACCCACTTACCTGAGCCTCCAGAAGCCCAGGATTTCCACCCTGGCATTGCCACTTTCTTTCAATAGTCACAGAGCATAAATGTCTGTAATAATGTATGCAATGAATAGTTTCAGCTGCTCATACCAACTAAACATGGCTTTCATAGTAAGGACATTTCAGATCTAATTTGCCAAAGTGTTCTAAGGTAGGAGGTTCCAGGGTTGGGGCAGCAACTCAACAATGTCATAAAGGCCCCTGACTCTTCCATCTTTCCACTCGGACATCTTCCACATGCTGACTTTTCCAATGAGCTCTGCCCTCGTGTCACAAGATGGCTGCCACAGCTCCAAGCATTGCCTCTCTCCATGTCAAATGTCCAACATCTCTTTCCATTTTCCTGTCTTTATCAGAGGGGAAGCTCTTTCCCAGAAACCTCTGGCACACTCCTGCTCTAGTCCTGTTGCTCAAGATTGGGTCACATGTTCATGGCCAGCTGGTACGCAAGGCTGGGAGATGAGTACGTTACATTTTCAGTTTCTGTAGTGGGAGAAAAGAGAGCTGGGAATGACAGGTAAGCAACCAAACAACCACTGCAAGTAACAACAATGAGAAAAAAAAGTAATCATAGCAGCTAATATCAACTGAGTCATTAGTACGTGTCAGGCACTGTTTAAAGGGATCAACATGCATTACTTTGGTTCATCCCAACCACACTACCACGAGATTGTATTATTGCTGCCCCCATTTTATAGGCAGGGAAATTGAGGCTCAGAGAGGTTAGAAAACACCATCATCACAATCAGAGAGCCCACTCTTGGCTTTTTGGAGAGCAAGTTCGAGATAGTACTTGATTTCCAAAGACTCACAGTTCAGAGGAAGGTCCAGGCGGGAGAAATAAATCCCTGTAATGTGGTGAGGTAAGTGCTAATCCATGTGTAACAGGGCGTGAGTAGGCAAGAAACTGTCTGGCATCATCATCCCTCGCCCCCTTCCCAAGGCAAACCAGACCACAATTTGTTCCTAATGAAATCTCCCAGGGAGGAAGGGAACAGAAGTGCTGGCGTGTGTGTGGACGGAGGGGTGGGGGTGGGGGGGTGCGGGGGGTGTAGATGGAAGAAGCAGAGAGCCTCAGGAGGGGGAGAGTTCCCCAAACCTGGGGGAGGGTGTGGAGGCATTTGGGGGTTGCGTGACAATGCCATGCTGCCTTGCCGTGTGCGGGGAGGTGACAGGACCCCAGTGGGACTGCATGATGTGAGAAGGGGTGGTGCCCAAGCTGGGAAGGAGCAGTGAGGACAACTACCCTCCTTCTGGGGGCAGGCAGAATCAGACAACAGCCACTCAATGGTGCCTTTTGCAGATCAGAACCCAGAGGACTCTCCATAAGCATTTGCCCTGTGTATGACACCTCTACCCTCGTGTCACCCTGGAAACAGGAGAGACTCCAGCAACCACTGAGAGTCATCTGTTATACACTGGAGCATGAGGGCTTGGCATCGGGCTTAGTTTTATTTGGAACAACAAATTCCTATGGCATTTCGTACGTCCAGAGAGAAAGCCAGCCTGATGTTACAGCCGCATGCACAGATAGGTAGAAATGCAGAAAAAGGAATCATTGACACTGTCATAAGGAGAAAGAATCCAGGTAAGTCTCCACAGATGAGGTGCAGCTTAAGCAGGGTCCTGAAGGCTGAATAGGAGTTCACCAGGGGGACAAGAGAGGGAAAAGGTCTACGCAAAGGCAAAGAAGTATGAAAGACTTGCTCCCTCTTAAAACTGTGAGTATTCTGAACATTGGGTAATGGCACAGAGGTCAGGAAATGGGGCTGGTAAAGAGGACACTGGGTTATTATCTGAGCTTCCAAGACCACGGGTAGGTGAAACTCTTTAAAATTAGTCTGAATGAGAGGTTTCGAAACTTGCGGTTTCAAGTAGCGGACTATTTTCTTATTCATGAACCCCTTTACAAAAGTTGAAATTAAATGTAACTCCAATATATACATCAAATATAATAGGGATCAATTTTTCTCAGACTGCAATTGTCTTATTAAATGCAGGAAGTATGATTTTACTAATAAATTAAATTAAGCCTGACCCTGTGTGCCCAGTGACAGGCTGGCGAGAAAGCTACTCTCTGTCATAACTGGAGAGCCTTCTTCCGTCCAGAGTCATGTGAAAATTTAAGGTCTGATCCAGTCCAGATGGTTGAGGAAGGCTTTGATTTTCATCCACACAGGTGACAACTTTCAGAATGCCCACTGCCCTCTGCTGTCATCCCGACGCTGGCCCCCTGATGCAGGACACAGGATTCTTTCCCTGGTCCAGCTTCCCTGGGGACACCAGACAGCCATTACCCTCTCAGCTGGGCACGAACCCCAGCTACTCCCTAGGAACCTCCAAGTAGTCCTGGTCCTAGAGTGGGGAGTCGGCCCAGCTCAGTCCACATCTGGGGACCTTAATCTCCCCAGGCTCTCTCAGGTTAAAGTTCAAGTGCCTTAACCAGGTCTAAACGAGTGTTCTCCTAACTGAAGGTCTTGGCCCATCAATGGCTTACAAAATCAATGCGGTGTGGACCATGCTTTAATTACTATATTTATTATTTATTATTATTTAAGACTTGAAGGGTGAAATGAGTCACTTTTTAAAATTTAGTTAATTGTGTATTAGTTTGTTTTGGTCGTGCGCACATTTATTTTTATCAACCACCTAACATCTTTTCGATGTTTTTTGCCAAGCATCTGGTTGGGGACACGTTCAAACATACCAAAGGGTTGTAAGAATTGTATGATGAATACCCATATTCCCACCATCCAGATTCTACCATTAATATATATTTTTAATTTTTTTAGATTAAGGTATGATTTACATACAGTGAGATTCACACATTTTAGAGTACACTTCTATGAATTTTGATAAATACAGTTGAGTAGGCACCACCCCAATCATGATACAGAATGGTCCCTTTAATCCAAAAAATTCTCCCCTGTCCATTTCCAGTGACCCTTCTTCCCACCCCTGGCCCAGGCAACCACTGTTTTCTCTCCCTGAAGCTTGTCATAGAAAGAGAGTTATACGGTATGTATCATTTTGAGTCTGGCTTCTTTCATAACGCATAGTGCATTGGAGATTTTTCCATAGTGCTGTGCATATCAGAGGATTTTTCCTTTTTACTGCTGAGCAGTAGTCCATTGTGTGGATGTACCAAGGTTTGGTTATCCATTCACCGCCAGCTGGGGTACATTTGGGTTGTTTCTATTTTCTTGGCAATTATAAATAGAGTCACTGTATGGAAACATTTGCAGACAGGTTTTTCTGTAAATGTGTTTTCATTCTCTAGAGTAAATACCCAGGAGTAGGACAGTAGGTTGTATGGTAAAATATGTTTTACTTTATAAGAAACTGCCAAGCTATTTTCCAAATGACCCTGTCATTTTGCATTCCCACCAGCAATGTATGAGAGTTCCAGTTGTTTCGACTCTCATAATCACTTGGTATTGTCGGTACACTGAAAAAATTTGAGACATTCTAATGTGTGATGAGGTATCTCATTGTGGTTTTAACTTGTAATTCCCAGATGACTAATAATGTTGACCATCTTTTCAGGTACTCATTTGCCACATGTCTATATTTATTGATGAAATGCCTGTTCAAGTCTTTTGCCCATTTAAAAAAGTTGAGTCATTTTCTTATTGAGTTTTGAGAGTTCTTTATAGATTATGGATACAAGTCCTTTATTAGCTATATAATTTGCAAATATTTTCTCATGTTCTGTGGCTTATCTTTTTATTCCCTTGGTAGAGTCTTTTGAGGAACAGAAGTGTTTAATTTGGGGGCACCTGGGTGGCTCAGTCGTTAAGCGTCTGCCTTCGGCTTGGGTCATGATCTCAGGGTCCTGGGATCGAGCCCTGCATCAGGCTCCCTGCTCAGCGGGGAGCCTGCTTCTCCTTCTCCCACTCCCTCTGCTTGTGTTCCCTCTCTTGCTGTCTCTCTCTCTGTCAAATAAATAAATAAAATCTTAAAAAAAAAAAGAAGTTTAATTTGGGTGAAGTGCAATTTATCAAATTTTTCATTTATATCTACATAAACATTTATAAACAGATTTATTGAGATGCAATCCATAAATCATACTGCAGTCAGGGCACCTGGGTGTCTCAGTCAGTTAGGTGTCCAATTCTTGATTTTGGCTCAGGTCATGATCTTGGGGCCATGAGATTGAGCCCTGCATGGGGCTCTGCACTCAGTGGGGAGTCTGCTTGAGATTCTCTCTCCCTTTTCCCTTTGCCCCTCCCACCATGCTCTCACACGCATGCATGCACTCTCTCTCTCAAATAAATACATCTTTAAAAAATAAAAATAAATCATATAATTCGCTCATTAAAAATGTACAATTCAATTGCTTTAGTGTATTCACAGATTTCACCACAATCAATTTTAGAACATTTTCATCCTCCCAGAGAAACCCTGCACCCTTTAACCATCAATCTCCTACTCTGCCCTTCCCACCTCCAGCCCTGGGCAACACTAGTCTGCTTTCTGTCTCTATGGATTTGCCTACTGTGGACATTTCATATAAATAGAACACACAACATGTGAGCCTTTGCAACTGGCTTCTTTCACTTAGCATCATGTTTTCCAGGTTCATCCATGTTGTGGCGGGTACCAATATACATTCCTTTTTATTCCCAAATAATACTCTCCTGTATGGATATGCCACATTTTACTTATCCACTGTCAGTTGATGAACATCTGGGTCATTTCCATCCTTTGGCTATTACACATAATGCTGCTGTGAACATTTGTGTACAAGTTTTTATATGGACACATGTTTTAATTTCTCTTGGGTTATATGCCCAGGAGTGAAATTGCTGGGTCATAAACTGCCAGCCTGTTTTCCAAAGTGGCTGCACCATTTTACATCCCCACCAGCTGCATACACGGTTACAATTTCTCTACCTCTTCACCAACACTTGCAATTGTCTGTTTGATAATTGCTGTCTTGGTAGCTACAAAACAGTATCTCATGGTGGTTTTTATTTGCATCTCCCTGATGATGTTGACTATTTTTTCATGTGCTTGTTGGCCACTTGTATATTTTTTTGGAGAACTGTCTGTTCAGATTCTTTATCATTTTAAAATCGGGTCATCTGTATTGTTATTACTGAAGTGTAATTGTTGTTTACATAGTCTAGAGACAAGTCTCTTATCAGATACATGATTGGCAAAAATATTCTTCAGTTCTGTGGATCATCTTTCCACTTTCTTGATGGAATCCTCTAATCCACAAAAGCTTTTCTATTTGATGATGTCAAGTTTCCTTATTTTTTTTTCTTTTGTTGATTGTACTTGTTTGTGTCATAGCTAAGAAACCATTGCCTAGTCCAAGGTCAGGAAGATTTATACCTATGCCTTCTCCTAAGAGTTTTATAGTTTAGCTCTTGTATTTAGGTCCTTGATCAGTTTGAATTATTTTTTGTATATGATGTGAGGTAGGGATCCAGCTTCATTCTTTTGTAGGTGGATATCCAGCATCATGTATTAAAAAGACTAGTCTTTCTTCATTGAGTTATCTTGACATGCATTAGCATTTGTATTATATTTTCTTTATCATATGTCTGTCAAACTTTCCATTGCTCTAACCATTTCGAAGTGGTGAGCTGCAGACACCACAATACTTTCTCCTAACACTTCAGCATGCATCTCATCAACTACAGTTCAATTTTTGTCACAGTCTTTTTTCTTTCTGATGTAAAATTTGCATATAATGAAGTGCACAGATCATAAGTGTACCATTTGATGAGTTTTGACAAATGCATTCACCTGTGCAATGCAAATCCTTTATCAAGATATAGAACATCAACACCACCTGAGAAAGTTCCCTCACATACATGTATTTTTATGTATTTGTTTTTGACAAATGCATGTGCCCATGTAACCACCACCCCAATCAAGATATAGAAAATTTCCATCTCTTGAGAAAGTTCTCTTTCACTTCTTTGCAGTTAATCTTGCCCCCACCCAGTCCACACCCCAGGCAGCCACTGATGTCATTTATACCACTATAAATTAGTTTCGCCTATTATAGAATTTTATAGGAATGAAATCATATGATGTGAACTATTTTGTGATCAGCTTATTTCACCCCTGACCAACATTTTATTTTTTTTTTTAAGATTTTATTTATTTATTTGACAGAGAGATAGAGAGAGAGAGCACAAGTAGGCAGAGAGGCAGGCAGAGGGAGAGGGAGAAGCAGGCTCTCCGCTGAGCAGGGAGCCTGATGCGGGGCTTGATCCCAGGGCCCCGGGATCATGACCTGAGCCGAAGGCAGCTGCTTAACCAACTGAGCCGACCAGGCGCCCCCTGCCCAATATTTTAAAACAAATATCAGAATGAATGTCATGTTGCAGAGTGAAATATTGTTTTGCTGACCTTTGCTTTAGATAAACACACACACACATGCACACACACACACACACACACACACACACACACACACACATGTGTATGTGTATATGATTGTACAGGGCCAAAATAGGAAATGAAGTTCTTACTGTGGCTTATAATAAAAAACTTTAAAAGCTACTGTTCTCCTGGATCAGAACCTTGTTTCTTTTCTACCTGTCTTTGTTACACTCCCTGCCCCCTCACCTTCCCTGATCTCATATCAATTACCCCAGTGATTGGTCTCACCTTCATACCTTTGCAAATTTTGTTCCTTCCCTTGGGTCACTCTCCCCACCTCATCCCACTCACCCCAAACTGGAGAACTCCTATTCATCCAGTAGATGCCCACTTGGTTGGCCCTTCTCTAGAAAATTTTCTCTGTTTGCATGCCTTCCTCTTACAACTGGCATGTTGTACCCTAATTACCTGGTGACTCTTTCCTTCAGCTGACCACAAACTCCCTGGGGTTCAGGGACCATGCCTCATTCACCTTTGCAGTCCTTAGCTCCTAGGATGTGATGATACATAGCAGGTATCAATAAATGTTCATTGAATGAATGAATGAATAAGCCCCGGGGTTCGGGGTGACAGAGTTTTAAATAAACCAGCCTGATTCTTTCCCAAGAATCTTCCCATTCCTGCTTATTTTATTGTCCTGTGTATCTCTGATTTCTTAACCATCATGTTTTTATAACCTCCTTCAACCTCCCTGAGACTTTAGCCTTTCTGCCTTCCTCTCTACACACCCAACGCTAATCCTTTCATCATTGTTACTTCCTCCCAGATGTGCTGAGGCAACAATGCCCTTTCCGAGGATGACGTCCTATCCTTATCTTTGTGGCCTTTGCCCCAGAACCCTCCCCCATCTTGCCAAAATTATATTAATTTCTTGACTGGGGACGTGCCTGGAGGTGTGTATGATGTGTGCACCCGTGCACGTGGAGAAATGTTCACCAAAACGTCACCACAGGCTACCTCTGAGATTTCAGGTGATTTTCACTTAAATTTTTTAAGCTTTTCTATATGGCTCCAACTTTCTAATTGAGAATTGCATCAATTACCTACAGCTGTAGGAAAGCTGCCAAAAGCCCTTCATGGCCTGCGACAGAAGCATGTATTGCTCATGTTGCAATGGTTGGCCAGGCATCTCTGCTGATCTTGGCTGGGCTCTTTCATGTCTGGGCATAGGCTGGCTGTTGGATGATCTAGACTGACCTTGGCTTGGCAGTTGAGACAACTCTGCTCCACATTATCTCTTACCCTGTGGGTGGGCCCCATGAGGCATCCTCATGGCAGTGGTGGAAATGCAAATAAGTCCAATCATGGAAGCAAATGTCAAGCTTCTGCCTCCCATCACACCTGCTAAAATCCCATTGGCCACAACAAGTCATGTGGTAGAACTCAGAATCCAAGTTAGAGGCACCAATAAGTTACATGGCAGGGGGATACAGGGAGGGTTAAAGAGAGGCCATCATTGCCATCTCCTGCAACACATGTTCTGTCTTTATATTCAGAAGTAGTAAAGCTGGTTTCAAGCAAGATGGCTGCCAGAGCTCTAGCCCCACATCTTCCAAGTGGAACAGGTGAGACACCTGTGGAAAGGATAGAAGAATCTCAGGGTCTCATTGGCTCCAGTAAGTCACATGCCCATCTCTTACCAAATCACTAAGAGTAAGGGACCACAGTGTTCTGATTGGCCACTCCTGAGTCACCTGCTCACTCCTGAGCCAGGGTAGAGTCAATTCTCTCTAATTTATATGGACTGAGATCCAGGGAGGGTGCTTCATCGGAGAAATACCGAGGATGCTCCAGGAGGTGTCTGACTTAGGTTAGGTTGCCCCAGAAGTCCCTCAGATGAGGACTGGAGTACAATTTACATGTGAAGGGATCCCAGAAAGCACTGGGAGGGAGTTGGGGCAGTGAATGGGGAGGGAACGGAGCCAGTGCAGTACCACTGATGAGCAGGTTAGTGCTGGGAGACCAGAGCTCCATCTCCCTGGAGCCTCTGAGAGACTGCAGAGCATGCCTTTAAGTTGTCCCTGCCACGTGCTCTGAGAAGCAAGGAAACTGAGCAACTTACCTGCCAATTCCAATCACTGTTGGCTGAGACCTGCCCTGTGAGCGCTAACTCTCTGACACTTCTGCTTGCCCTCTTTACAGGCTAAGCTATCTCCTGAGGCCAGAGAATGTCCTTGGGCAGAGTTGCTGGTGCTTGCAGCCAGAAGGTGGACTGGTGAGTGCTAGGGGATATAGGTGGGGCATCGACAGCATCTACTACGGTGGGAAAAACAGGTCACAGGTTAGGACATTGGCTCATTTTGGTCTGGGTCCTGCCCTCAAGGCAAGGAAGCCAGAGAGGAAATATGGCAGAGTGGTTAAAGGCACAGGCTGTGGAGTAGAGGAGATATAAGGTATGGTCCACTTTCCCCACTTGATAGCTGTGTGACCTTGGGCAAGTTACTTAACCTCTCTGGGCCTCAATTTCCTCATCTATAAAATGGGAATATACAAGGTTGTTTGAAGATTGAGACAACTGATTACATGGAACTGGGCACATGGTAAATTTCTAAGAAATGAGAGCTACAGGGCTGAGTCCAGTCTGGAGGAATGACATTTCCAGAAGTATCTCTGAGTGTCCTGAGACAAGGAGAAGGTACAAGAACCAGCCAGAGGTAAGTTGAGTTAAAGACATGGATGGCACTAAAGGACCAGCGGAGGATGTCACCAAGGTCAAGAAGCATTGATTGTGCCAGGGTCTGTGAGAAGACCCAAGAAGAAAGTCTGGAACCAGGAGGCCACTCCTTTTAGGAAATATACTCTAGGAATGCAGTGCACACATTGGTTTGTCCCTTGTTTAAAGGATCTGGTGCTCTACTGCCTTCTTCTTACAAAACAGCCAGAGGGGAGGAGCGGGGTGCCACACTGTTGACAGCTTTGCCATAGTGCATTCCTACATCCTTCCACTGGAGTCTAACCAGTGCCAAGATTTCCTCGCCACAGGTTGAGCACCCAGTAGAACACTGCAACAGTTAACATCGAAAATCCAACAGACTGGCTTGAGAAAATAACCAAAATGTAGGTGAGGTAAGATTTTGCTGGCTTCAGACCTGGCTGGATCCAGGAGCTCAGACAGTGACATCGGGACCTAATTTCACTCTCTGTTTCTCCACCCCATGACTCCCCACTGTGGGTTTCCACGTATAGAAAGGACCTCTCCTGGTGGTTATAAGATGGCACCCAACAGCAATGAAATTAAAATCCACACCTTCCACACTCACATCCAGGGCAAAAGGGTATTAGTGCTCTTGTCCCAACAGCCCACCAAAGCCTTGAAGTTCACCCTGATTGGACACTAGCTAAGGGCGCTCAGGTCACATGCCTGCCCTCGACCAAGCTTTGTGGCCTTCAGGTACACTGAATGATGTAGGTCTGGACCACACGCTCCCATCCTAGGCTGGGTGTGGAGCCCCGTGCATGTATATGGATGGAAAGTTGAGGATGGGTAGATCCCCAGAGGTAAAGCACGCTGTTGCCTCACAACAAGGGGACAAGTGTGTGTGGGATACAAGCCATTCATGTCCACTACAAACATATCCATAGTTCCTATATCTTTGGCCAACTAGCTGAAGAAGCAGAGCCATGCCAACCGACAGGTCTGGGAACACAGAACACCTCACAGAAAAGCACCCAATGTAGAGTCCCATTGCGCCAAACACCCATTTCCATGTTCTTTCCCTGTCTGGGGCTTCAGCCCCTCCCCAGCTACTTCCTGCCAGGCCATCATGGTTAACTCAGTGAGCCTCTCCTGGTCTCAGCCCCCCTCAACCACCCCACGGTTCATGCATTCATGTCTTCATTCACTCACTGGGCCCTCTGTGGCTGCCTGGGATACAAGACAGTTATACACAGCTGTATCCCAGTACCTAGCATGGTGCCTGGCACATAGTAGGTGCTCATTCAATATTGGTTCAAGGAATAAATGGACAAGACAAAGTCATCACCTCCACAGGCTCACCATCTCATAGAGAAAACAAACGAAATCATAACACACCCTCTATCTGGGGCTTGAGAATTCTCCACCGAGGAGGCATCAGGCCTTTAAGGAAGAGGATGCTTTCCCAGCCTGAGGAAACAAGGAAGCACACAGCTAGGCCAGGAACTGCATAGACAGTGGTGCAGAGCTGGTGGGGAAGAAAGTCATATTATGAATCACTTATTAGGGGCTGGAAATTTTATATTCGCCTTTACACTCTTGGAAAGGATTAGCATTTATCCACAATGAAATAGGAGGACGCTGCCCCTTGCTCTCCCCTCTGCTGGGCCCTGAGTCTCACTTGGATTATTGTGACAGCCCGCTGTATCTTCCTCAGGTTCACCATCCACACAGCTGCCAGAGAGAGAGGTTATTCTAAAGACTTATTTATTTATTTATTTTTGTGAGAGAGAGAGCACAAGCCGGGGGAGGGGCTGAGGGAGAAGCAGGCTCGCTGAGCAAGGAGCCTGATGTGGGACTCGATCCCGGGACCCCAGGATCATGATCTCAGCCGAAGGCAGATGCTTAACCAACTGAGCCACCCAGGCGCCCAAGAGAGGTTATTCTAAAAGCCAAATCTGGGCCTCTCATGCCTTGGTTTGGAACTCACTGATGCTCCATATCACCCGAGGCTGGTGTTGAAGACCTTTGGTAACAGGGCCCAAGCTGCATTGCTTACCCCACCCCAGCTCCCCAGAGTGTACCTATAGGCCTCCAACCCTTGCTCACACTGCCCTTTGTGACTCAGAAGCCCGTCTTCCCTTCCACTTCCATCAGAATGCTCCTCTGCCTTCAACTGCAGCTCTCTCCTCTTCAGAGATGCCCTCAGGAACTCTTTCAGAGACCCCCCCCAAACATGTCCTTGGTACATCCCATGCTTTCTGTTTGCGTGCTTTTCTTCCAGACCACAGTCTGGTTATGTCTGATTTGACCACTATTTCTTTTTTTTTTTTTTTTTTTTTTAAAGATTTTATTTATTTATCAGAGAGAGAGAGAGACAGAGGCAGGCAGAGGGAGAAGCAGGCTCCTTGCTGAGCAAGGACCCAATGCGGGACTCGATCCCAGGACCCTGGGATCATGACCTGAGCCGAAGGCAGAGGCTTAACCGACTGAGCCACCCAGGCATCCCTGATTTGACCACTATTTCTTGAGTCATCATTGCTATGAGCTATAAATCAACCTTGGGGGAAGAGAAATAGGAATAAGGCTGGGAACCCACCCTTCAGGGAGCCCACCATCGGGCAGGAGGATCTTCTGAGACCCGTGGTGAAATCACTTTCTCTAGGTCAGAAGGCTGTTTCCTTTAACCTGCTGGTTCTGAAGTGGGGGCCATTTTACTCGGGGGGGCATTTGGGGACATTATGATTGTCACGACTGCGAGGATGTTTCTGGAATCCAGTGAGTAGAGGCCAAGGATGCTGCTAAACATCCTACAATGCACAAGGCAGCCTCCCACGGCAAGGGATTATCCAGCTCAAAATGTCAGTAGTGCCGAGATTGAGAAATTCCGGTTTAACCCTTAAGCAATGGGGAGCTACAGAGGGATTCTTAACCGAGAGAGAGAGATTCAACTTTGTGAACTCCAACAGTTGAGTCAGTGGTGGCCTGGAGGAAGACAGCCTGAGATCAGGGTAATTCAGGACTTTTTCCCTTTCCCCCAGGAAATCAGTGAGGTAAGTAAGCAGGAGTCTATTGTTCTTCAGCCAGAAACACTAAGCCTCATGTACATTCCTTCCAGATGGTAAACCGTACCCATTGCAACAAGCAAAGTGAGCATGTAATATCTATCAGGTTCCTGGGAGAAGTTTCTCTCTTCTGAGAAAGTGCATGATGGCTCAGCACTCACCACCCACTTACAGGATCTGAGCAAGTTACTTACCCTCTCTGTGCCTATTTTCTGATCTGTAAAGAGGAGCTAATAATAGCACCTAACTCCTAGAATTTTTGTAATTAACATATTAGCCTACAACAGGGTCTGGCACACAGTGCCACACTACTTATACAAGTGTTAGTTCTTAGCACCATCTTGTCATTAGCACCAGCACCATCATCATCAACATCCTCCCCACACCCATCAGCATCACCATCACCATCATCACCATCACCATCATCACCATCACCATCATCACCATCATCACCATCATCACCATCATCATCCTCCCCACACCCATCATCATCACCATCATGACCATCACCATCATCACCATCATCATCACCATCACCATCATCATCATCACCATCACCATCATCATCATCACCATCATCACCATCACCATCACCATCATCATCACCATCACCATCATCATCACCATCACCATCATCACCATCACCATCATCACCATCATCATCACCATCACCATCATCATCACCATCACCATCACCATCATCATCACCATCACCATCATCATACCATCATCACCATCACCATCACCATCACCATCATCATCACCATCATCACCATCATCACCATCACCATCATCACCATCATCACCATCACCATCACCATCATCACCATCACCATCATCATGATCACCATCACCATCATCATCACCATCACCATCACCATCATCATTGTTCTTTCTCTAAACAGTCTCCTGTTTATGGAGACTGCCTTACCTGGGGCATGATTGGATATCATTCTGCCCCAAGGGTGGTAGCGGAAAGGATCTATTCTTAGCCTCTCTGACACAGTCTCCTGACTTTGTCCACAGAGCTTGGCTCAGGGTTGTTGGCTATCCCTCTGTCTTCACCTGCCAAAACCAAGGGAGCCACACCAGCTTGGAGGTTTCAGATGGCTCTAACTCTTGAGATAATCCCACTGGGTCTGTTCTGTTAAACTGCAACAGAACAAAACCAACCCCCCCCCCACAAAACCAAGCAACAGAAGCATAAACAGAGGTTCAAGTTTCTCCTATTAAATGGAGTCTGGAGGCTGGCCACAGCTGGTGTGATTCAGCTGCTCAAAGATGTCAGGAAGATATCTCTCACCTTACAAGAATTCCAGATACTGGCTGTTGCTGGAGCCCAGTTGTTCACAGATGTCAGTGCTCCCACAATGCAGTTGTCTTGGCCTTCTCTCATGGAGGCAAGATGTTCTGTGGTCACAGCTGGAAGACCATGTCTATCAGGAATGCTAACATTTTCCCAGAGGCTCCCCCCACCCCCACCCACAGGCTTCCATTTGTATTTCATTGGCAGAACTGGGTCACTCACCCAGGACAAAGGAGGCTGAGAAAGCTGGAATAGGATTGCCATGACTGGCCCAAACAAATCATGATCCATTGCCTCAAGCAGGGTACCTCACTGCCTCCAGATAAAGTCTGGGTTCTGTTGGCAAGGAAGAATGTGGGGGGTGAGACCATGGTTATACAGCAATTCAAGCTACTATGGCTGCATAACGAACTATCCCCAAATTTAGTGGTGTTTATTTTGCCCATGAATCTGTAATCTGGCAGGGCTCGGTGGCAACAGCTTGTCTCTGCTCTACTTGGTGACAGATTAAAACAACATCAACATTTATTTTGCTCATGATTTTGCAATTTTGTTGGAGTTAAGTGAGCTCTGTTCCCCTTGGTGTCTGTTCCCCTTGGTGTCAGCCGGGATGACTCTGGAGCTGCAGGCTGGGATGACTCTGGAGCTGACCATCTAATGACTCACTCACTCACATCTGGACCTGAGCTGGAAAGGTCCAAACAGCTGGGGCTCCTTGGGCTTCTCTCTACATCTCTGTGTGGACTCTCCATGTGCTCACTCCAGCATAGCTGGACTTTCCCACATGTCAGCTCAGGGATCCCAAGGTGTGCGTTGAAAGAAAGTTGGGGGGAGAGAGAGAAAGGAATGGAGGGAGGGGGAGTGGGAGGGAAGGAGGGAGGGGGAGAGAGAGAGAATACCAACTGAAGCTGTTTCTCCTTGTTAAACCTAACCTTAGTAGTCACTGCATCATTTCTACCAGATCTTATTCATTGGAAGAGACCCACTGAGGCCAGGTCATCATGTAGGAAAAGGGACTTCGGACTCCTTCTTTTGGTGGGAGGATAAATAATTGGTCCTGTTTTAATGCCACATCTACCTACCAATGACAGAGACCTAAAAATAAAACAGACCGTGAAGCATTGTGTTGGATGGAGAATTAAGAGGACAGCTGACAAATTCTTTGAAATGCTTTTTTCTCTTCAGATCCTAAAACTTATACATCATGCTGCTTTTAGAAGAATCAGGGTGGGTTTTGCTCAGAAAAGGAAGGCATTCCTCATTTTAGAGGCAGAGCAACCCTGTTGCAATTCCCTCCTTCCCGTGTCCCATCAGCTTTGCCATCTCCTGACTCCCAACCTCCAGTACAAGCAGCTCTTTGCCTGAGGGCTTGTCTCCTGGTTGCTGGAGCCTTCTCTGCTCCCCTTCCCGGTCCCTGTCCCACTTCCACCCCAGCAGCTCTGAGCCATTGGCTGAGAGGAGTAGGTGTATAAATACCCCAGCTCTCTCCCCGCTTGTGAGATGACTTTCCGATGCATGTTCTACACTGTCTCCCAGAGTTCTGCAGCAGAGCTGAGACTTAGCTGACCACAGAGATTGCCTGCTCGGTGATGCAAACTGTGTTCATGCCTTCCCTTCCCAGTCATACTTCCCATACCTCTCTTGGTTTTCCTGGGACCACTGACCAGGTAAGCTGCTTGGGTTAGAATCCTAATCTCAGAGTCTGCTTCTGGGGAAAACAAACTTAGACAACTAGGTTTAAAACTTGGGAGACAGGACTTGGAGTCTCAGCTCCAACATGGAAAGAGCTTGGAAGTCATCAGTGCCATCCTCACAGCAAGAGAAAAGCTGAACAAAGTGAAGATCCGAGGACTTTTCCTAGACCCTTCAGGGGAGGGAGGTCACAGGGCATGCTGCCACCCTGAAATCTGGGGAGACAATTTGAACACAGAATTTCACAGCTAAGATCAGCTTACTGGATGCAGAAACCACTACGGCTAATAATTTGTAGTAACACTTAAGTGATACTTTTGATAAATTGTGGGAGATGAAAACTGGGGGGCCAGTCTTAGGGGCCCATACTTTCATAGATTGTACCTCGGGGAGCCTACCACATTCTCCCAGTTAATATCAGAGGGAAAAAAAAAAATCCCTTCATGTTTTGGGGTAAGGAGCGGGAGGGAAGTAACCATTCTGACATGCACAGAGAGCATTCTCCATAACAAAGGCCTGCCCTCTAAGGGAGGCTACTTTACCAGAGCCACTTGGGAGCTGAGGGAAGGAAAGTTAGGTGGACTCCAGCTCCATCTAACCTTCCTGTCTCTGGAAAGGCAAGAAAAAAAAAGTCTAGGAAATGCTTCTGAAGGTCAAGGACCAGGAACTCAGGCCCACTAGAAAACCGAGATTTAATTATATTATTATAGACGGCTTCTCCTCTCCAACACCTGCCCACCACATCAACAGAGCTCCCGTATAATAACAGTGGAACACAACTGAGACAACTGAAGGACAATAAATATATAAAATAAATAAAAGACAATAAATAAATAAAAGACATTTTATTTAAGAAGGAATTCTTAGGAAAACCCAAAGACCACAGAGGGTTAAAAAAAAAAAAAAAAAGTGAACTAGAGAAAACTAAAGCCTCTGGCATCTACAGCTACTGCAAATTATTAAACACAGCCCAGCTCCTAGACAGATTAACATAAAACTTCACACTGGCAGCCCAATTATCTTGGTTCCTATTATGCAACATATCATGCCTGGCTTTCAACAAAAATTTACAAGATATGCTAAAAGGCAAGAAAAAACACAGCCTGAAAAGATAAAGCAACCATAGGAACCAGACTCAGATATGATACAGATTTGAGACATCAGACAGGAAGGCAATTGAAAGTAACTACAAATTAGTATGTTAAAGGACCTAATGGAAAAAGTAGACACCACGCAAGCAGAGAAATTGACACTCTAAGAAAGAATCAGAAAGGAATGTTAGGAAAAAACACACTATAACGGATATGCATAACACCCTTGGTGGGCACATGAGTTGACTGGACACAGCCTGGTGAGCTTGAGGGTATGTCAAAAGAAATTTCCCACACTGGTATGTAGAGAGAAAAAAGAATGAAGCCAAGCAAGATAAATATCAAAGGATCTGTATCTAGGCATATCATATTTAAACTGCAGAAAACCAAAGGCAAAGAAAAAATCTTAAAAGGAGCAAGTAAGGGGGAAAAAATCCTTATCTATAAAGAAACAGACATCTTGTCAAAACCAGGCAAGCAAGAAGAGAGTGGAGTGAAAAATTTAAGTATTGAAGGAAAAGACCACCAACCTGGAATTCAGCATCCAGTGAAATTACCCCTCAAAAATGAAGGAAAAGTAACGACTTTCTCAAACAAACAGAAACCAAGGAAATTTGTTGCCAATAGATGTGCCTTCCAAGAAATGTTAAAAGAAGTTCTTTGGAGAGGAAGAAAATGTTGTCAGAACCTCAGATCTACATAAAGAAGAGTGTCAGAGAAGAAATAAACTAAGGAAAATAAAAAATTAAATTGTAAAAAATCTTAATTGACCTAATAGATAACTATTCAAAGTAATAATAGTATTGGGTGATTATAGCATACAGATAAGTGAAATGAATGGCAGCAATGTTATAGAGGATGGGAGGAAGGAATTGAGAAAACTTTGTTATAAGGTACTTGCACTACTTGTAACACAATATAGCGTTGTTTGAAAGTGAATTTAGATTAAGTTGTAAATACATATTGCAAATTCTATGACAAGCATTAAACTTTTTAAAAAAAGAAGTATAATTGATACGCTAAAGGAGGAGAGAAAATTTAATCATATAAGATGCTCAGTGAAGACCAGAGAAAGCAGAAAAGAGAATGTTTTTTAAGAAAAAAAAAATAAGTGCAATGAATATGAAACAGTTAACCAATATGGTAGATAGTAGTCCTGACAGTATTAATTACATTGATAATCACTTCAAATGTGGATGCTCTAAATACATCAACCAAAATACAGAGACTCTCAGAGTGGATTAAAAAACAAGACCCAACTGCATTTTGTCTACAAGCAACCCATTTCAAATGTATACATGTACTTAAATGAATACTAACGGGATAAAGAAAGATATACCATGCTAACATTCATCAAAAGAAAGCTGTAGCCATATTAACTTCAGACAAAGCAGACTTCAGAACAAGGAATATTAGCAGGGATAAAAGAGGATATTATATAACGATAAAAGGGTCTGTTCTCCAAGACGACCTAACAATCCTTAATGTTATGCATCTAATTACTGAGTGTCAAAATACATACAAAATGCATCTAACAACCGAGTGTCAAAATATATAAGGCAAAAACTAATCAATCTGCAAGGAGAAATAGACAAATCCACTATTATCTGGGTAATAATAATTATTGGATACTAATAATATTGGAAGTTGGAGACTTCAACACCTCTTCAGTAACTGACAGATCCATGAAGCAAAAATCAGTAAGTATATGGTTAAACCAAACAGCGCTATCAGTCAACTGGATCTAACTGACATTCACAGAACACTTCACATGGAACATTCACCAAGACAGACCACATTCTGGACCATAAAACAAACTTCAACAAATTTAAAAGATTAGAAATCATATAAAGTATACACTTAGTCTACAACAGAAGTAAACTAGAAATCAAAAATAGAAAGAGATCGGGGCAACTGGGTGGCTCAGCTGGTTAAGCATCTAACTCTTGATTTCGGCTTAGGTCATGATCTCAGAGTCGTGAGATCGAGATCGAGCCCCTTGTCGGGCTCCACGCTGGGCATAGAGCCTGCTTAGGATTCTTTCTCTCCTTCTCCCTCTGCCCCTCCCCCCTTAAAAAAATAGAAAGAGAGCTGGAAAATCCCAAAATATTTGGAGAATAAAAAGCACACTTCTAAATAACACATAGAATAAGAAGAAATCACAGGGGAATTTTAACACGTATTTTTAAATAAACAAAAACATAACATCAAAATTTGTGAGGTATGGTAAAAGAAGTGCTTAGAGGAAAATCTGTAGCATTGAATGCAGATATTAGAAATGAAGAAAACTCTAAAATCAGTAACCTAAGAGACGGCAAGGAAACATGTAAAAAGATGTTCAACATAATATGTCCTTTAGGGAATTGCAAATTAAAATAACATTGATATACACCATTACACACCTACCAGACTAGCTAAGAGCTAAGATCCAAAAATACTGACGACACCAAGTTCTGGCAAGAAAGCAAACAAGCAGGAACTCTCGTTGGTTGCTGGGGGTGGGGGGGTGTGCAAACGGGTATAGACTTTGGAAGAGTGTTTGAAAGTTTTTTATGAAATGAAGTGTTCTCTGACCATATGATCCAGCAATTGCAGTCCTCAGTATTTACCCAAAGGAGTTGAAAACATGCCCAAGCAAAACTTGCACACAAGTGCTTATAGCAGCTTTATTCCTAATTGCCTCAGACTGAAAGCAATTGAGGGGTCCTGGAATGGGTGAACGAATAAACGGTGGTATATCCAGATGATGGAATTCAGCGAAAAAAAAAAAAAAAAAAAAAAAGCGATCAACAACAAAAGGACACGGAGGAATCCTAAAATCATATTGCTAAGTGAAAGAAACCAGTCTTAAGAGACTATATGCAGGCTTCGTCCACCTGTGTAACATTCTGAAAAAGGGAAAACCGTAGGGACAGTAAACAGATTGATGGCTTCCAGGGTTCACATTGCTATATTGGTGGATACAAGTCATTATGCATGTGTGCTCTCTCTCGAGCTCATTTATTTTGAGATAGAGAGCACACGTGCGTGCAAGCGAGGAGGTGGGGGAGAGAGGCAAGAGGGAAAGCAGACTCCATGCCAAGTGGGGAGCCCGACTCGGCGCTCCATCTCATGACCCTGAGATCATGACCTGAGCCGAAATCAAGAGCCAGACGCTTCACCGACTGAGCCACCCAGGCATCTCTAGCTTACTTTATTCTAAAAATACAGTATATAATACATATGATATGCAAAATATGGGCTAATCAACTGTTTATGTTGATTACACATAACAGTAAGCTTCCCATCAACAGTAGGCTATTAGTAGTTAGGTATTTGGGGAGTCAAAAGTTATACGTGGATTTTCCACTGCCCGGGGGTTGGCGGCCCTGACCCCCCCCCCCACCGTGGTGTTCAAGGATCAACTGTGTATGAGTTTGAGTCCCTGTGTGTGGGTGTGAATGTGTGTGGCGCTGTGAGTGTGCATCAGTGTGAACACGTGGAGTGTGTGGATGAGTGTAAGTCAATGCCAACATATGGGTGAATGAGTGTGCGTGGATGAGTATGAATGTGTACAGGGGTGTGTGTGTGTGGATGAGTGAGTCCATGACTGTGAACGTGTTTGGGGAATGTGAGTGAGTGGTTGCAAGGATGGGCGTGAATGTGTGTGCAAGCTTTTCCAGGCAGGATCAAACATTCCTCAGTGAAGGCAATGCCTACAGCTGCCCCGGTTGCTCTTCGTGGAATTCATGTGAAATGCAGAATCCCCATCTGACCTGTTAGAATTCGCAGCTTGTCTGGCCAAGCTTCCTGTCCTTGATGAGGCCTCTCTGCCTGTCTGCCTGGGCTGCCCCCCTCCAGTTCTCATTATACCCAACTGCTTGCGGTTCTTACTTATCAGGGCCCGAGCCAGACCCCCAGGGCTAGGAAAGCGGGAGATGGGTCTGTATTTCTCACTCTCCCCACCCCCCAGCTCAGGGCCTGGCACATGGAGTCATCAGTATATAGATGCTGAATAATTGTAGTCTTTCTCGCCTCCAGGTATTTGCTCACCCTGTCCCCTCTGCCTGAATGCCTTTCCCTTTTCTCCCTCTCTCTCCCGCACTGACCTGTGGAGGGACCATCAGAGGCCACCTCCTCCAGGAAGCCATCCTTGACTCCCAGACTCTCTACAGTCTACTGACACATACTTAAGTTATAAGGTCAGAGAGCAAGGATCATGTTTATTTCGTATCTTCATATCTGTGTCCTCAGCACTTGTCATAGGGTTAGGCAGCAGAGTGAGTGCCAAGAAAGAGTGAGTGCATAAAGAATAATAAAAAAGAGAATGGAAGTACCGTGTCCCCTCCTCCAGGAAGCCAACCTTACTTCCTGCTTCCCCGGCTCACCCCCCAACCACAGCAACTCCATTGGGCTGTCCTTGGCTCTGAGGAGCTGTCTCTACTCTAAGACCAGGAGCTCTTTGAGGCTAAGATGGGGTCCAATTACTTTTTGGGTCCCCAGCACTACCCAGCCTGAGTCTGCACATCTCTTACTTCACCTCCTCCCATTCTCCCCTCCTCAAAGCTCTCCAGCCAAGCTAGCCTTCAGACAATTCCTCCAACATGCCACCCCAGGGCTTTGCACATGCTATTTTCGCTCCCTAAACTAGTCTTCCCCTATATTCTCTCAAATATCAGCTCAAATATCTCCTCATCAGGGAAACCTTTCAAGCACCTTATAGGTCCCTCTCTGTTTTACTTTTTTATTGGGACCTCTTATTACCTGAAATACTTTATTCCTCAGTGTTCTTCCCCACCGTCTGGCTCCCCTGGGGCTTTTTTGGTGTCCAGTGGTTAGTGGTCTATGGCGCCTGGGTTCAAATCCCACACCTGCTGAGTAATTCTCAGCAAGTTGCCCCTCTGTGCCTCAGTTTCCCCATCTGTAAAAAAATGAGTGATAGTAATATAGCGTCTTATAAGGTTGTTGTGAGGATCAAATGAGTTACTCCGTGCAGAGCCTCAGAGCAGAGCCTGCCAGATTGTACTAGCTATTATTGATAGAAGGGTTGTTTCACTATCTAAATTCTTGCGGTGCCTAGCATATGGTAGGCGCTCAGTCAACATTAGAAGGAAAAACACCCACGGGCACTTAGCAGAAGCCAGAAGCCAGGCTGTTGGGACGCGGAGAAGGAAGAGAGCTGCCCAACAGCCCCCCTCCGCACCCCCCCCCGCCCCAGCCCCAGCCCCAGCCCCAGCCCCAGCCCCAGCCCCAGATGCACCTGCCCCTCGGCAAAGCGCGTCTGGGGGCCTGGGGCCGCCGGGGAAGCCCCCGCAGGAGCTGGGACTTTATTCCGCGAGCCGGGGGTAAGCACTGCGGCGTTCTCCGCGGGGGCTGCCGTGCGCCCAGGGGGGCGGGTCGGGGGGGCCCGGGCCGCCCGCTGCGAGGTAGGCGGCCGGCCGCAGAGGGCGCTGGGCGCGGTGCCCGGGCCGCTGGTGGGGGCCGGGCGCCGGGGAGGGCGGTGGGGCCGCGGGGCGGGGCCTGCGGCGGGCCGGGAGGCGGGGCGGGGCGCAGGAAGCCGGGGCGGGCCGGCTGGCGCGCTCAGGAAAGCCCCGCGCGGCGCGGGCAGGACGGGCGGCCCGGGGGTCCCCCACTTCCCGCTTGGGCGCGGGCGCGGCGAATGGACCCGGGGCGCGCAGGTAGGACGCGGGGCCCGCGCGCGGGGCGGAAGCGGGGGATCGGCCCGGGGAGGGGCGCGGCCGCCGGCGGGGGCGGCAGCGGGGACCCCCGGGGCCGCCCCGACCCCATCGGGGGCCGCCCGGAGCCCGCCCCTCCCCGCGTCTGGAGCGGCGGCCGGCTAGGCCCGGGTGGTCGGGGGCGGGGGTGGGGGCTGGGGGATCCCCGGCGCACCCCCTCGGACTCGCGCTGACCCGGAGACGCCAGGGGAGACGGCCCCTCGGGGACTCGAGGACGTCGCGAGCGTGGGGTCAGGCGGGGCTCGGGCCAAGCAGCCCCCTGGTCCCGGCGATCACCCCCTGCCCCGAGCGCAGGAAGTGGGTGAGGACCAGCGGTCGGGAGGAGGGGGAGTTCTGGAAACTGAACTTGGTGACCCGGTGGAGGCGTCTGGGGAACCCGGGTTCCGTGGACCCTTTCTCTCCTTATTTGAATCTTGGATAGACCCAATTATAATAGGGATCAAATATTGACTGGACTCATTTTGTACAGGTTCTGTCGGGAACTTTGAAAGTATTCTGAGTTAAATCGCTAAACAACCGTTGTGGTCGGTGCGATGTGTGGATCAGTCCGTTTTTCAGATGAGGACGCTGAGGCTCCGGACAGTTTAGCTAGTTTGCCACGGGTGAGTCCTGCCTGCAAAGTGTGTGGCAGGATTCCAGGCCGGCGGTCTGACGCCAGGGCCTGCTGTCTTCCACCTGTCCACGGTATTTGTCAAACTATCCCCTAAACAAATTATCCAGGGGATTTTATATTTTATTTATTTATTTGTTTTTTTAATATTTTATTTATTTATTTGAGAGAGAGAGAGAGTGAGAGAGAGCATGAGAGGGGGGAGGGTCAGAGGGAGAAGCAGACTGCCCACTGAGCAGGGAGCCCGATGCGGGACTCGATCCTGGGACTCCAGGATCATGACCTGAGCCGAAGGCAGTCGCTTAACCAACTGAGCCACCCAGGCGCCCTATCCAGGGGATTTTATTAAAAGGCAGATTCCTAGGCTGCCTTCAGTGAGCTTCAGATTCAGTAAATCCAGGAATCTGGATTTTAAAACACACATACACACACACAATTTGGATTTCTTAGATCAGGCAAGACTGAGGACCAGGCAAACTCAGCGTCCCTGCTGTTGGGATTTGCCTAGGGCTCCCGGGCCAGCCCTGATCCTGCTGGAGTCCTAGCCTCTCCTCTGTTCTCCCCCAGCCCTCTGTGAGGTTCCACCCCTATAGCTCCTCCCCTAAGGGTGGCCTTTTAGAAGCTTGGGTATTTCCTGGGACATCAGTGCCTTTATTAAAATCCTGAAGTCCCATGGGGAGACTGAGGGGGAGGTATACCTTTGTCTAGGGTGTCCCCCCACAGTCAGGGCATTCAGGGTCCTGCAAAGGCCCCTCGAACAGCGTGGCTACAGGTGAGGATGCTGAGGTGTAGAACGGGAGGCAGCCTGCCCTAGCCATCCGCTCATTCATTAGCACCCACGGGGCACCTGGTGCTGGGGAGGGGGGAGAAGCCAGACATGGATGGGAAGGTGGGTCTGGCCACCTTGTGGAAGGCCTTGAATGCCGTGCTGAGGAGCATGGCCTGGTGCACTTCACCTTTGCCTGAGTCCCCCAAAAATCACAATGCAGATTCCTGGGCTCCACGGGGGAACTCCAGAGCCAAATCTGGGGGGAGGCCATGGGAAAGGAGCAAGGAGGGAAAACGGCTAGTAAGTCAGTCACCCTTGGTTACCACACACCCAGTTACCAGCAGGTCTGGGATGACCTGAGGATTTCCAGATTCTGGGCCGTGACTCAGTAACTGATGTGTCTTATACAGCACAATCCCAGGAGTGCAGAAATGTCAGGCGGGGGCAGGGAGGTGGCCCCCTGAGGCAGTCAGTTTCCTGCTGCTCTGATTTAGAAACGGAGCTGAAATGCAAGTGAGGGCAGAGCCTGTCCTGGACCCCTCCTCTCCCTACGTCCCTACCCCTCTACCCCCAGGACGGAGGAGAGAGTTCGGGGTCAAGTGGCCCACTGCCCTCAGCTGCCTTTGATGGTACCTGGGAGCCATGCAGGGACAGAAGCCACCCCGCCGTGCCCCCCCCCCCCCGGGTGCTTCACATCTGTCAAGTTGGACTTTCATGAGGGTTGAGGACATCATGTCTTTTAAGATACTTGACACAATTTCCAATGCGTAGTACGTCGCAACAAATGTTCATGACTCTTTTTGCCCATTAAGAAGTACCGCTTGGAAGTTAAGAGCATGGACTCTGGAGCCAGATTGCCCAGGTTCAAACGCTGGGTTTACAATTGACTGATTTCTCAGGACCTCACTCTCCCCATTTATGAAATGATGGTGACTACTTTATACCACCATGGTGATGATTAAATGAACGAATAACTGTCAAGCGTCCAGACAGTGCCTGGCACGGAATGAGCACTATGTGTTTGTTAAGTAAATAGATGAACTCCATTGGATGGGATTTAATCTACCCATTTTTGCCAGGGAGGAAACAGACCCAGGGATGTGTGCAGTGGCCTTGGCAGAAGCACTATATCTGGGAGTGATAGGGAGGGATTTGAATCTGTTTTTCTTTCCAGCCTGCGTTCCTTCCCATTGTGCCAGTTTGCTCGCGTTAGCAGGAGGGACATCTTTCTGAGCATTCCTCATGGCCAGAGACCTGGCCGGTCACTTCTGGCCACAATTCCCCTGGCTAGGCTAGAAGAGAGCCCAGTGGCTTGCCTGCACATCGTATGAACTTGCCCTTGCAAGAGCGTGGACCAGAAGCCCAGTGGAGACTCAAGGGTCTTGCGGTGGCCAGGGCATCCCGCATCAGACAGGTCGTGTCCCTGATGTGTGACTTCCAGGAAGTCACTGCTTCTCTGAGCCCAAGGCAGAGAGAAGAGCCCAGGCTTGCAGACCCTGGGGGGGAGGGCAGGGGGGGAGGGCCCTGGGTTCAAATTTAGACCTTGCTATTTCCTATCTGTGTGATCTTGAGCAAGTTGCTGAACCTCTCTAATCCTGTTTGCTTGTCACTAAAATGGGTATTTTGGAGGGGGGTTGTTCATGAGATAATTTTCCTTTTTTTTTTTTTAAAGATTTTTATTTATTTATTTATTTATTTATTTAACAGAGATAGCGTAAGTAGGCAGAGTGGCAGACAGAGGGAGGGGAGAAGCAGGCTCTCCGCCGAGCAGGGAGCCCGATGCGGGGCTCGATCCCAGGACACTGGAAGCATGACCCGAGCCGAAGGCAGTCATTTAACCGACTGAGCCACCCAGGTGCCCCATGAGATAATTTTCGTAGGCACCTTGCCCACGGCTCAGCGATTGCTGTTTCTCTTCTTCTTAGGACAATCACTTCTCCATACCTAGACCCTGGCTTGCTCATTCATTTCTTCGACTATTTATCAAGCACCTGTATGTTCCAAGAGCTCCCGATAGAGCAGTGGACAAAGTCTTTGCTTTCCTGGAGTTTCAATTCTAGTTGAGAAGACAGGCAATATGCAAGCAAACAAATATAGGCAGATGTACCCACCCCCCTTATTTCTAATGCTGAAATCTGCAGGCTCTGGAAACCGAAAGTTTTTCCATGACCTGATGGGAAGCAAGACCTGAGCTGAACTAATCACGAGGCACCTCGGTGTGTTTGTTTATCATCCCTGACTCGAATGCTTGTGTGTCTCGCTGCGGAGGAATTAATGTGAGCGATCCGGGGAGTGCTAGACCCATGGCCGGGGCGGGGCGGTAGGGGGAGGGCTGGGGGACGGGGTGGTTATGTCAGGTGGGATTTTATACCAGATGACCTTTCTATAATTTGAGTTACTGTGAATTCTGAGACCTGCCCGGCCCTCCCAGACTTCACACAGGAGAACAGGGACCTGCAGTATTCCGTCAGGACCAGGAGGAAAAGTGAAGCAGGGGGAGGGTGGACTAGGGGGGGAGCCTCTGTGAGGAGGGACATTTAGGAAGTTGCAGGGCAGAGGCCTGGGGAAGAACAGGCCAGGTGGAGGGAACCACAGGGAACGTCTTGTCCACCCCACTGACCCCACTTCCTGGCCTGGCTTGTCCCTGGCTCTGGGCGCACAGATCTGTCTAAACACGCATGTCTTTGCCTTTCCAACAAGTGGCCGTGCCTCTGGGAGATTTCAGGTTTGGTTCCGACTGACTCATTCTCACCCTAGGGGCCCGCGTGGCATTCTTGAGGTTGCTTTAGAGATCCACGGGCTTCGCTCAAGCAGGCCTGGGCACCAGCTCACTGGAGAGGATCACCAGCTGGGCTGGCATCTGAGTCCCCTCCCTCCCGCCCCCCCTGCCGCCACCGCCTCCTCCCCGCCACAGGGAGAGAGGGAGGAAGTGGGTCCATGTGAGGGGAAGAGAGCTTGGCCCCCCCTGGGTTTGGTAGAACATTTCCTAAAAGGGAAGGACTGTCATTCTGAGCAGCGGGTTTATAAAGGGACTGACTGCGCTCCTAAAAGTAACAGGTACACACGTGTCTTCGGGCTGACACTCACTCAGCAAACATGTTAGGGGCAGGGGACACAGCAGTGACACAGAAGCAAGGGCCCTCGTGGAGCTGACAGTCTAGGGAGGGAGGTGACTTTTGAGCTAAGACCCGAGGTAAAAGGACATGTGGATTTCCAAGAGAGTGATTCCAGCAGAGGGAGCAGCAGCGCAAAGGCCCTGGGGTGGGAAGAAGCTTGGTGTGTCTGACCCCCAAGGAAACTGCTGGGATTGGATGGAATTGAGCAAGACAGAGAGGGATAGGAACACGGGTCCGGGAGGTAGAACAGAAACCAGACGCCCGCAAGTATCTCATTCACCTTTTAAAATGAGCTTACAGAGTAGGAACTGCTCTCATCCGGACTTTACAGATGAAGAAACGGGCACAGAGTCGTTGAGGAACTTGTCCAGGGCCACACAGGTGGCAGAGCACGGCTGTGAACCCGGCAGCTCCAGCATCCTCGGTCTTTACCACGGTGTTTGAACACATCACGTGGATGTGGTCAGGCCAGGATGGTGTTTCAGGCGATCCGATCATTGTACGCATCATTTTACCAACAAGCGCCTTTCCGGCCGCAGACAGTGAGGGCACACCAAAGCACGGGGGTGGGGGGTGTGGAGGAGGACCCCTGTCCACATCAGGCACTGAGCTGGCTGAAGGTGGGTAGATGAGCGGGTGCCTCCCCATTTCCCCGAGGAGGAAACTGAGGCTCAGGGTAGGGACTGATCTGGGTGACACAACTCCCAAGAGACAGAGTCCGGACTCAACCCCGAGGCTGCTGACCCAGGAGCCTGTGCATTTAACTGCTGTTCTGAGCCCTCCAGCCCAAGGAGTAGCGTCTAAAAGAACTACCTTTCTTGGTCAGAAGTGAGGGAGCACAGTCTCCATTTTGGAGAACTGGGGTAGCCCCGAGGTTTTCCTGAGCCAGGAGAGTGTTCTGCCTTTTTGACAGAGGAAACGGAGCTTCTCTGGAGAGGAGAGACACCAGATCTCTGGACGGGCAGCCCTCCAAGCCCGGGCAGCTACAGCCTCTTAACAGTCTTGCATCTGGAGATGGAGTGTAGGCCTTCCAGAAGCCACATTTTCACAGCTGGACAGCTCTAACTGGGAGAACATCTTTCCTGAGATTTAGCTAAATTAACTTTCCAGTAGCATTCACGTTTCTGGCTCTGGTTCTGCCCATCGGAAGTTGTAACCAGCTCCCTCCAACCTGAGCCCAGTATTTCTCTTTCTCGGAATACAGAGTCACAGTTCTCTCGGTCATTCTTCCTGATTCAGGGAATTGTAAAGAATTCAGTCTGGCTTTAAATATGATCCAGTTGGTCAAAGTCAAACCCATTGCCTGCCCCCACTCCCAAAGCCTGCCCAGTCACAGGGGGAGGGAGACTATCACCTCCTTGGATTTGGAGCCCATACCTCTGTTGATACAACCTGCAATCATGCTTGTGAGTGGCCACATCCCCCTTGGAGCTCACACTGGGCTTGGCAGCTAAAACCTCCAGATCTCCTTCTACATTACTGTCCATCAAAGTTTCTTCCATTCTGAGACTCCTTGTTTGAGGCTAACACTTGTTTTCGGCCTTTCTTGTTTTCTAGTAAATCTGCTTCAGGCTAAGTGGCTATAATTTTTTTCCTCTGAGTGCTCCTTTGGCTTCATTCCACAGGTCTTGTTACACAGTGTCATTCACTACTAAAATAATTTACAATTTCCCCTTTGATTACAAGCGTTATGCACTTCAGACTTTTTTTAGGGTTTGTGGATTTTTTTTAAAGTTATCTTTGTTGTTGGAGTCTAAATTTGTTGTGTGTGATTACGGGATCACTGCGGCCGCCCCTGGATGGCTGCCTCCTCTGTTCATACAGACGCGTGAGTAAGACACAGTCTCTGGCCTGGAGGAACTTCCAGTCTGGAAAAGGAGAGGAAAGAAGGCCCAGCTCACTACTCCTGAGACTGGCAAGGATGTTGGGACAGAGGGACAGCCAGGGGAAGGGCTGAGGAAAGAGCAGGGTTTGAACAGCAGTGTCCCAATATTTATGGCTTGTGTGATATCAATGATGGAGAATTTGTTGAGGTCCTTGTAAGATTCCTCTGGTCAGTTTTTCTGTATGTTCTTCTTGTATTTGAAAGGATGTATATTTTCTGGTGGGTGTAAAGTTTTAGAAATATGTGAGATCAAACTTGATCATTACATCATTCATATTTTCTGTTTTTGTGTGTTTTTCTCTATCTGATTTATTTCCAGCTCTGATAGAGGATCTGTTCATTTCTCCTTGACCTTTTCTTGAATTTTTTTTTTTTTTTTTTTGCTTTATTTTCAAAGCCATATTGTTCGGTGCATATATAAGTAGAATATATGAGTAGAAGGAGGGTTCATGATTTTTATACCTTCTTGGTGAATTGCTCCTTTTATCATAAGACAACCATCTTTTTCTCCTTTATACTTTGTTGCTTTGAATTCCATTTTATTCCGTATTCAATTCCTATACCTGCTCTCTTTATGTGCATTTTCCGTGACTCTTCTTTGACCCCAGTCTTGGAGCCACATAAATTGGAAAAAAAAATGTACATCTCAGTCTCAGCTCAGCAATCACTTGCTCTGTGATCTGGGGCAGGTCCTTTTGCCTGTTTGGGTCTTATTTTCCTTATCCATTAAATGGGGCTATGACTCACTTTGCTTCTCTCGTCTCCAGTTCCTGTGAAAATACCTAGAATCGTGGATATGAGACGTGCTGCCGACATCCCTGTGCACGGGTTAGTCACTGGGTGTGAATATGGGCCGGTGTTCCAGGCAGTGAGGAGGGCAGGAGTGGAGGAGGACCTAGAGGGAGGGGGGACCGCACCCAGAGGGTGAAGGTCGACTTCACTGCGGCCGCCCCTGGATGGCTGCCTCCTCTGTTCACACAGACGCGTGAGTAAGGCACAGTCTCTGGCCTGGAGGAACTTCCAGTCTGGAAAAGGAGAGGAAAGAAGGCCCAGCTCACTACTCCTGAGACTGGCAAGGATGTTGGGATAGAGGGACAGCTGGGGGAAGGGCTGAGGAAAGAGCAGGGTTTGAGCAGCAGGGTCCCGCGGAGGGTGGCATAGGAGGTGGGCACTGAGAGGGGACACTGTGGCACATTTGGAGACAGGTGGAGCAGGGCTGGGAGAGCACAGGGTTGGCAGGGCAGCGTCCTCCCCTATGAAGGAGGAAGGCAGGGGGTTTGCAGAATTTTGAGGATCCTCCCTTGCCCCCGGGATGCTGCTCAGCCACAAAGAGCAGGTGATGGGCGGGGCAGGAGGTCTCCAGCCCCACTCCTCATCGCCATGACAGCCACATCCCGTGATGAGCAAGAGGTAATAGGGACAGAGGGCAGGGGACGTTTGAAAAGGCAACCCTTTGCCTTTAGGGATGCCGGTGCGCAGGGAAGCTACGGGGTCCCACCTGTTGCTGCTTGTGCGTCTTGTTGGTGGCATCTCGGGACACCCACCCACCCTGGAGGACGTCAGCTGGTAGTGGGAAGCCAAAGAGGGACCACAAATGTGTGGTGTGGGTTTTGAAACTGGGACTGTTGTCCAAATTTTAAAAATCAGGAAAATAGGCATAGAAATCTGGATTTCTAGCTTCTTTTTTGAAACCCCGAGAGACCTAGAAATGCCCAGGCCTTCGCGGATGTGGCAGAGTGGCGGCTGCCCATCAGGACTGGCCCGGGACCCACTGTGCTGTCATGTGTCATGTCATATGGGTCTGTCATTGTCATGTGTCTGAGTTCCCTTAGATCCTTGAGTCGCCTCTGGGTGGGGGGGGGGGGTGGCTGTGAGCAGCAAGAGCAGAGGCAGGTGAGTAGAGGGTCGGTGGCCCCAGGAAAGGCCGAGGGGGGCCAGAAGTGCTGTCCAGAGTGGACTGCAGGTTCTCTGGGGGCCCTGGGGGCCCTGAGCCTGGAGGGCACGGCCTCTCTCCTCCTTTTTCCCTTTACCCCTTAGTGCGGCTTAAGTGCACACGGGCACACAGCTTCGTGACTTTTCCTGATGTGTGCACATGGGTGCAGAAGGCCACCTAGAAACAGCTTGACCAGCGCCCCAGAAGCTTCCCTCCTGCCCACCCCCCTACCCCTTCCCCCGCTCCCGCCAGGGACACTTCCCTGACTTCTGACCCCAAGATCAGTTTGTCTCCTTTGGAACTTCTTGTGAATGACTCCGTTTTGCCCTTTGGAGCCCAGCTTCCTCTTCCTTCCTTCCGTGTGCCCCTGTGAGACCTGACGTGGCTGTCATGGGCACTGTTGTGTCCTCAGGGTCTCAGAGCCTTCACTTGGTGCTTGGAGATGAGCTTTTGCCCCCTGCTTCATCCCCGCTGTCCCAGTGCCTCTTCCACCCCGCCATGGTCTTTTCCTCTCCTTGCAACCACCCACGAGGCAAGTGGTTCTGCCCTCACTTCACAGATGAGGAGACGGAGGCCCTGAGAGGACCCCCAGCTACCAAGGCCTGTCAGATGGTCAGGGCAGGGCCTGCGCGCTCAGGCCCAGAGTTAGGCCTCTGTGTCTCGGACGCTCCAGGGTCCCTGCCCACGTGAGTGGCCCCACCCGTCCATGTGTCCCTGACCATGCCAGGAATAATACGGGGTGGGGGGCTGCGGACAACGGGAAGAGCTCCGGGGAGAGACCTCTCCCCCCCAGTGCCCGTCTGCAGACAAAAAGTGAACTGGGAGCTCTTCCCTGTGCAGACCTGGTTTGCCTGGCTTTGGGTTGGCCCAGGGGGCAAAGTCCTGGTCACTGCTGGGAGACAATTTCACGGATGAGGGCTGGGCCAACAGGGCCAGAAACCATTTCTAGCCCAGTCGCTTCCCGCCTTGTCACCTTGGATGATTTCGGAATGCCGCTGCGCCTCAGTTTCCCTCCCTGCAGGGAGAGTGTTGGACCACATCTTCTACATGGGGCTTGCCAGGAGGGACAGACAGATGTGCACAGAAGGAGCAAGCTTGTGGCTGCTTCCTCCGTGCCAGGCTTTGGACCACAGACTCCAGAGCCAGAAGGTCTGGGTTCAAATCCGGGCCCATCGCTTACTAGCAGTACATCCTTGGGCTGGTTCCTGAACCTCTGGGCATCAGTTTCCCTGTGTCTGCCGTGGGGATGATACTGCACCTGCCGTATTCTTCGGGTTGAAGTCAGGGTTAAGCGAGTCGGTGAAGTTTAAGTGCGGGGCAGAGTCTGGTGTGACCGAGACTGAGGTGGGTCAGTCTGGGAGGTGGGGGTCAAAGCCACGGGCAGAAGGGCCCAGGGTATGGTCTCTAATGGCTGGAGGAACTGGGGTTGCGCAGGGACATTCATGGTGCCTTCGATGGACCTCAGGAAGTAGGCCCGCTGGGAGCCACGGCTGTCACCAAGACAACCAAAATCTAATCAGTGTCCTGAGGCCAGGACCATAATCATGGTAATGCCCCAATTACCAGCTCTCTGCAGTTAGTTTCCCCCGGGTGGCCAAGTTCAGGGCCCGCATTAAGGAATCTAAGGAGATTCTGAGCCAGAATTGGTCAGTGTTTATCCGGCTGTGAGAGACGGATAATTCCAGCTTTGCGGGGAGTGGGGCTGTGTCCCGGTCTTCATCAGGGATGGCTGCATTCAGCAAATACCCCTGGCCCCTCCACTGTGTGCTAAGCACATACTAGGTTCTAGGGCCCCAGCAGCGAACACGGTGGTGGAAACAGCCTCTGGCCTTGTGGATGCTGGCATCCCAGGGGGCCCTTGGACAATGCACAGGACACGTGTGCATGTCACAAGCCACAAGGACTAAGTGCTGAGCAGAGAAATGGGCTTGCAAGTGATGGGGATCAGCTGCTGCTCCTGACCACGTGGTGTCTGGATGCGTGAGTCCCTCAGGCTCTGCCTTCTCCCTGGGGCCTCTGGGGACCTTCTGAGGATGGGCATGGCTTCCAGGCTCCTCGTGGGGCCTCCCGCCTCTGCAGGGTTCTCATTGGCAGCTGGGACTCAGTGTAGGTACAGCCAACATGACTGTCCACGCTGCCATAAAGTGGCCAGCCTGTCCCCAAGACAGTGGTCCTCAGCCCCCTCCTGGCTCTCTCAGGCAAGGCTTTGTCTCTCTCTGCACAACCCCCTGGGCCTCAGACACAGCTGATGACCCTCAGGCCTGTCTCTAGCCCGAGCCTTCCTTCTGAGCTCCAGGCCACTAGAACACACTGCCTCCCGGATGCCCCCCAGGGGCCCCCCACCCGCTCGGACTCGCCGTGTCCACAGTGTGGCGGGGCACGTGATCTTCCTGGCGCCACCATCCACCCACTGCCCAGCCTGAGGCCACTTCCTCCTCCCAAGCCCCCCCACCCATCCGTCAGCAAGTTCACCACCTCTACCTCCCACACAGGGCTGAGTCTGCCCCTCTCCTCCAGCAGCACCTGCCCTCCCAACCCAGCCACCCACCTCGGGCCCGAACCCATGGCCCTTCTCCGCATACAAGCTGGAGCGGACTTTCTGGCAGGCACACCTGCTCCTCTCCTGCTTGGCAGCCTTCAGTGGTTCCCCACTGCCCTGGGGATGGCCGAGTCTGGCTCATGTACTGTGCCTGGCTGACGGCATTCTCTTCTGGCCCCGCTGACCTCTCCTTTCTCTCCGTCGCTGCAGCCAAGGGCCTGTCTTGCAGGGTAGGAGCTGGGCCGTGCCCTCCCTTCTCCCTGGCTGTTCCCTCATTCCTTGTTCATCCCTGCCCCCGATCTCTCCCTCTCCTAAGACTCATCGGGATCAAACATGGGCTGATTATTGTAGCCTCCTCACAGGGAGGACTTAAAGCATCCAGAACAGTGCCTGGCACTAAGGGAGCACTATATAAGTGTAGAAATAGGAATAAAATAGAAGACACACGTTCGTTTATTGAAGGGGTTGGGGAGCTCTGTGCCAGGCTTGGTGTTCTGCTTCCAGAGGATGAGACGTTTCCTGTCTTCGTGAGCCCACAGCACCTCCCGTGCGTGGGATGCTCTTCCTCCCTCTCCAAGCATGCACCCCTGCCCTCCCCCGGGGAATTCTCGTTCATTCCTCCAGGGACACCTGACGCTTGAGGGCCAGCATGGATCTTCCCCGAACAGCCTCTTACCTTTCCTGATGCTGTTTCCCACCCCCCCACCCCCACCTCCGGCAGGCCTCTTTCTCACACGGGGCCCTCCCACACTCCACGGCAGCCTGACACATGGCAGCTCCAGTCTTCTGGTGGCTCAGGAACAAACGAGAGTCATGCTCCAGCCCGATTCATTCTCTGCCCAAAGTCCATTCTGTCAGCGAATCCCGTTGGCTCAGCCTTCGGCCGGTCTAGAAGTCAACCCTTCTTGCTGATCCTTCCCGGCACCTGCTGCCTGGACCAGGGCAGGAGGCTTCTCACTGGTGCCTGCTTCTGCCCTTGACCCCATGGGCCTTTCAGACCACACAACCAGAGGGATGGTTTGAAAAGTCTCATCGGGTCACGTTTCTGCTCAAAAACCTCCAGTAACTTCTCTGTCCAAGTTACTTGTCGAAGGGAAGAAGGAAGAAATGAATGGGTGAGTGAGTGAACGAATGAATGGCTTTCTCCGCGTCGGTAGCCACTGGCACGTAGTAGGTGCTCAGAAAACACAGCAGGAGCACACGCGGGCTCAGGCGAGTGGGCAAGGAGCGGGGGTGCACAGTAGGTCCGCAGGAAGCCTGCTGGATCCCGTTGGCCGAGGCTGCTGATTCTCGCCCCCAGTGGGAGTAGGACCAGCCTGCCGCCACGTCCACTCGCTGGGCCGAGAGCTGAGGAGGCAGAGGCCAGGCCATTTTGGGGCCCGGGGCTGGCCTGCATCACCCGCTGGGCGGGGCCGCTGACGTGGCTGCCGGTTCTGGGAACCCCAGCCGGGCAGCAGTTCTGGGAAAGCCGCTGCTCTGGGGAGAAGTGTGGCCCTGGCCCTGTGCCAGGGTGGCCCAGCTGTCCTGGAGGACAGAGGAAGCTCCAGGCCAGCCTCAGACTGGAGTCGCAGGGGCCAGCAGCTCCCCAGGGAGGCCACCCCGAGCCCCCACTGTCATTGGCTTTCTCTTCACGTGCGCTTGTCATGGGACTGGCTGCATCCTGTCTGCCTGTCTAGCCCCCCTTCAAGCCGGTTTGCGGTCAAGAGAGGGAAGAGGAGCAGGGAGCCGGAGGCCCTGCACCCCGTCGGGCTCAGGAAGAGCCGCGTGGTCACTTCCTGACTGCTGCTGGCCTCTGACATTTCAAGGCTTGCCACCCACGGCCTCCCAGATACAAAGAGTAAGTTAAGGGTACCTCACTGCCGGCAGAAGGGTTTTCCCACGTCTTGCTGGCTCGGACTCTCGCCGACTGCAGCTTCCTCCCTCCCTGACCTTGGCTCTGTCGCTTGCCATCTCTAAACCTCAATTTTGGCCCAATAGCACCACATCCCAGGGTGGCAGGGGCTGCATTTCAAGAGGCAGCAAAATCAGGGGTCAGGCACGTGGGTTCTGGAGCGAGGCTGCCTGGGTTCACATCCTAGCTCTGCAACTTCTCTGTGCCTCAGTCTCCTCATCTATAAAATGGGGGTTTTAATGGCGCCTACCTCATAGAGTTGTGTGCATAGCAGTTACCATAAGCAACAGCTTGGTACCCCGTGTTTAAAAATAGATTTTAGAATTTGTTATTCTTGACTTTTAACCAATCACTCATTTAATAGATGTTTACTGAGCACATACTATGTGTGTATGAGGCACTGTTCGGGTCCTGGGGACAAAGCAATGACCATAAAGCTCTGTCCTCACAGAGCTTGGGGCTTGTATTCTCGTGGTGGGGAGACAAACAGTACATAAATAGACAAATAATTTAAATGTTACAGATGATCTTTGACACTCCCAATGTCATGAACTAGCAGCAGAACAAAAGGGTCTGTTTCACATTTTGCCAAGATGGAATACCTTTTGGGTGAATCACTTAGGTCCTTTGCCTATTTTTCTTAAAGGGACCTTTGTCTTATTGATTTGTAAGACCTTTTTTTTTTTTTTTTTTAAGATTTTATTTATTTATTTGACAGAGAGAGACACAGCGAGAGAAGGAACACAAGCAGGGGGAGTGGGAGACGGAGGAGCAGGCTTCCTGCTGAGCAGGGAGCCTGATGCGTGGCTCGATCCCAGGACCCTGGGATCATGACCTCAGCCGAAGGCAGACACTTAACGACTGAGCCACCCAGGTGCCCCTGTAAGACCTTTTTATATATAAAGGCCATTAACCCTCTGCAGTGTAGATTGCTATCTTTTTCTGGTCTTTGCTTGCTTTTTTTTTTTTTTTTTTAAATGGTATATTTCGACCTGGGGAAGTTGAAAACATTTTTGCCGTCAGATCTTTCAATCTTTGCCATCTACATCCTGAATTAAATGTTCACACATGTAACCTCAGCAATATGATTAGAGATGGTGATAAGTATATGACAGAAATAAACAGGGTGCTGTGATAAGCAGTAACAGGGGGAACCCTCATTAGGTGGGGTTTCTGGGTGTAAAGGCTCAGAGCGTGTCAAGGTGTTCAGAGGCCAGTGGGACCGAAGGCTTGTGGGGGACCGGGAGGCGGTAGAAGGGAATGGTGCATGTGTAGCAGGGGCAAGATCATTAGGGGGCTTAAGGTTTTTTTGTGTTTTGGTTTGGTTTGGGTTTTGCATCTTCTTACACTTTTTATTCTAAGATAATTGTAGACTCACCTGCAGTCGTAAGGAACGATAGAGTCAGGTTCCCCCAAGAGTACCCGTGTTACGAAACTGTAGTACAATACCACGACCAGGACAGTGACTCTGAGATCATCCCCCAAGCTCGCTCAGAAGGCACCTGTTTTACTCGCACGCATTCGCGCATGTGCGTGTTTGTGCACATGTGCGTACGTAGTTCAGTGCAGTTTCGTCACATGCTCAGGTTTGTGTCTCCAGCACGGCAACCTCGATACCAGGATCCCTGTGTTGCCTTTTATAGGCACACGGACCTCCCTTCCTCCCCGCCAACAGTGAATCTGTTCTCCATTTCTATAATTTTGTCATTCGAAGAATGTTACATAAATGGAATCACACAGGGTGCGCCCTTTCGGATTGGCTGTTTTCACTCTCGGGCTTGGATTTTATTCCGAGTCGGAGATGCTCGACTTGGATGGGCCGTGAACTGCAGGCATCTATCTGTGCGCCCCTGGGTGAAGGCACCCTTCGGGAGTCAGAGGCCAATGAAGGGCAGGAGCACAGAGTTCACGGCCTGGTTTCCGATTTTAAAATGACTCTGCGTGGAGAAGAAATGAAATGAGTCATGTCTGCAGGAACTCCTGACTTCCTCCCTGCCCCACCCCCATCATTCTCTCAGCCCCAGACTGGGCTTTTGGAAAATCTTGTCACTGTTCAAACCCTTAAAAACTGCTCATTGCCTAGAAGAGGGGTCCTTACTTCGGCTGTGGGGTGATTTACGGACCCCTAAATTGGAATGCAAAATTTAATGGGCGCGCTTTTCTCGAAGGAGGGATTGGAATTTACATCAGATATTCAGATGAGTCCATGATCTCCAAAACATGAAGGACTGTGGCTTCTGAACAGAGATAGGGGTTAAGAGCTGAGGCCCCAGAGCCCGACTGCCCCTGTTCAAATCGAACGGCTGCCACAGCTCTGCAACCTCAGGCAAATCACTTAACCCTTTGTGCCTTGGTTACCTATTCGGAAAATGGGGGAAATTAATAGTACCTACTCCATAGGACTGTTTTGAGCATCGAATGAATGAATACAAGTGCAGTGTTTAGAAGAAACTTGGCATGCTGTAAATATCGTATGTTTGTTCAGTGAATGATGAGCCTGTAGGGGGGCAGAGCCTTTAGGCAAAGCCTTTCTAGGCCCTCTGGGATTTTTCAGGCCCTCTCTGTGTCGGTTATCATCCTCTAGACTAGCTTCATTCAGATCAGCAGGGTTTCTTCCAAAGGGAGGGACAGGTGTGTTTGGGCATTGTCACCTCCCTTGTCCTGGCTCTCATATCTCTGTTAATATGACTTTTACTGGCTTTTTTGTCTGTTTGTTTTTTTAAGCTGCTGCCTCCCCTCTGGCTTGTGGGGAGTTTGTAAACAACAAAAGCCCTAGGCCTTTTCTGCTGTTCCTGGTCCTGTGCAGTGGGGCAGCTGATGTTTGAAATTGACAAGCAGGAGGGCCAGCTCTCCCTGGCTTATTTCATTCGTCTAGTTGGGTTCATTCTGTAGTTCTGTCGTTCAAGGAGAAGGTGAAGGCACTGATGTATTGGAATGCACTTTGGGCTCAGAAGCCAACAGACCTGGGTTCTGATTCTAGCTCTCCCCTCTCGGCAGCTGTGGGACCTGACGGGCAAGTTACTTGACCTCTCTGGCCTCAGTTCCCCCAGATGGAAAGTGGGATTAACAGGCCATCTTGCAGGGTGTTCGGGCAGATTCAATAAGGTAATGCTCCTAATGCGCTTAGCTAAGCGCCAAGCACAATGTAGGTACTTGACAGGCGGGATTTTGTTTACACGAATCTTTGGCTCGACCTAAGGAAACGGTTTCCAGTCGTCAGTTCTGCTCAGCCTCGACCTGGAGATGAGCATCCAGGGGGGTGTGGGAGCAGACGGTGGACTAGCCTGGCAGAAAGAAGATGTGTGCAGGGCATCGCTGTTTGGTTGGCAATGGAGCCTGGGGTTACCTGCCGACTCCAGTGGGTCAGGACTCCCGTGACTGAGAGTGTGAACTTGAAATTATTTTCTCTTGCCATATACTTGCCTCACGCACTTGGTAATTATTCTTTTTACTTTTTTTATCTGCATCTTTGTCCTCCATCCCTATGATATTCAGGGAGCCTCTTCTGTTACTGCACATTGCAGGCTGTGATTTCCCCTGAATGCAGCACCCGCTTGTCTGTGAAGCCAGCTGGTGTGTGCGCGTGCGCACGCAGGCGGTTATGGGCATCCGCATGCACATATTTGGATGTGCCCTCTGAAACAGATCAAAGGTAGCAACCCTGACTGCTATAGATGGGATGTTTTAGTCTCCCCTGCCTGGGTGGCTTGACTTTATCATAATAGCCCTTCTGCTGTGTGCCCTTGTACACGTTACCTTGCCCTCTCTGTTTCTCTTTATTCAAAATCGGAGCTAAAGTGACACCTTTGCCTTTTCTGCCGCAGGATGCTGTAGGCATGTGTGAACTTGTCAGAGGAAAAGTTACCGGGACTTTGTAGAGGACACCAGCGTCATGGGTCCACCACCACATTCCCACCCCTCCTTCCTTGCTCTTCACTGTGACTCTTCAAGAGAAGTGAGTTGGGGCTTTGAGCAGATCCTGGGTTCCCCCCCTGGGGAGAGTTTCCAGTCCCGTGCTGAGCCCGTTAGAGGCCCCACATCACGTCCAAGATGACTTTATTCCACAAGCACTAACTGAGCAGGTGCTGCGCGCCGGGCACCGCTGTAGGTGCTAGGAACTCGGCAGCGAACAAGACAAAGGCTGGCTCTCGGGATGACAGACAATTGAGAAAGAGCAGCCCTCCCACACTGTCCTCACCTTTTGCCCCCACACCCCGCCCCGCCCCCGGCGTGTTTTGTTTTGTTTTGAAGAGCATAGGCCAGTTCTTTTCTAGACTCGATTCTTCTCGATTCTCGGTTAGGTTTGATGCTTCCTTGTAATTTGTGCACTTGGGGCAGGAACACCAGAGAAGCAAGCTGTGTTCTCGGGGGATAGCTTCAGAAAGCTCCTGACCTTGATTTGTCCCGTTCCTGGCGATTGGTGAAGGTGTGTCTGCCAGGTTTCTGTACATAAAGTTATATACAATTGTATCTCTGTATAAAGTATTGTGTATAAAGTATAGAATGTTGTAAAGTTAATAAGTATTTTGACTCACTAATGAATAAGCGACACGAGTCTTGTGGGGAGATACTTAGAGGCTGCCATGGAGACATGGAACTGCCCCCTTCCCCCCACTTGCTGAGCAGAAGCAGGACAGACGCCTGCGCCCTGTTTAACTCCAAGAGTTACAATCGGTTACTGTATATTTATTGCGATGCTTCAGCTGTGCCCGTTTGAGCCAGTGGACACCGTTTTGGCTGGCTCCTCTGTCTTTTTTGACGAGTCCCCACCATTCTTGGGGCACATCCTTACTTTCTGACACAAGGATTCCAGGCTTATCGTGCACCTTCCCTGCTCCTGGGGTCAGCCCCTTCTTCGAGGAGCCCTCGTTCCATTCGGTGTGGAGCAGTGCTCGAAGCCAAGACCTGCGCTCTGGGATGGCACGATGATCAGGTGTAACACATGATCCTAGACTGGGTCCTGGACTTAAAAAGAGCATTATGGAGGCAATTAGCAAGGTGGAAATAGGTAGGGTCTGTGATCCAATGAGAGTAACGCCTCAGTGTTAATTTCCTGGTTTTGACGGTTGCCTTGTGGCTCGATAGGAGAAGGAATGTCCTTGTTTTCTGAAAGATACACCGCAGTATTACGGGGTAATTTATCTGTTAAGGACAGATGAATACATAAAATGAATAAATGAGAGAGAGAGAGAGAGAGAGCGAAGGACTGCAGGAGGAAACGTATGGAGGTGGGAATGGGTTCACTGTGTCCAAAGGGCAGCAGGAGGAAGTGATGTGCGGGTGGCAGGAGCCCTGAGCACAGGTGCTGGGACAGGTGGAGAGGGAGGCGGGGCGTGGCCCAGGAGGTCCTGCAAGTGGAGAGCTTCCAACAGGGGCATAAAGCCCTTCCTGTGCTCCAGACACTGGGTGCAGAGTGCTTTGGGTACACACCTCACTTCCTTTTTGTAGTACACCTGTGAGATTGAGCTCAGTGGAAGATAGGGTAGCTGCTTAACAGCACACAGCTACCAAGCAGCAGAAGAAAGCCTGGAAGCCAAGATAGAGACCCAGGAGGCGGGGGGGGGGGGGGGGGGGGGGGGGGGGGGGGGGGGGGGGGGGGGGGTGGGGGGGGGGGGGGGGGGGGGGGGAGGGCTGGTGATCTCAGCATTGCCGGGAACATACCTCAGTACCTTGCCTTTTAGAGAATGCCTTTGGCGTTCTGTGCCAGGAGTGTTGCGGGAAGAAGTAAACACTCCCTGACCCCATGGGAATCCACTTCTGAGCATTTTCCTTAACAAGAGTGACCGTTGACTCCTTGGACCGTGACTGTGTTATCTCCTTTAGCGCTCACAAGACCCCAGTCAGATGGGAGCTGTTATGAGCGCCTCTTTACAGGGTAGGAAACTGAGGTACAGAGCAGTTTGCTCAAGGCTCACAAGGAGTAAGTGACAAGAGCAGGTGTTTAAACTTCAGGAAACCCACTACACAGCGTTGTGAGGAGGGGTGTGGAGCAGTATTTCATGGCATAGAAATAAACAGGCTCTGAAATAGCAGACGTTGTACCAGCCCACACCGTCCAACTAGATATGCACAGAAAAGACTGGAAACGGATGCAAAACGATCATCCGTGGTGTTTTCCCAGGTGATGGAATTACAGGCATTCTTTTTGCTTGTTTGCTATGTCCCTCTTATCTAAATTTTCCGCAGCGATCAAATGTGGCTTTTGTAATATGAGAAAAGATCAATAATATACCTTTAGAAAAAAAGAGAGAGAGAGAGAGAGAGAGAAATAAGGGGCACCTGCATGGCTCAGTTGGTTGAGTGTCCCACTCTTGATTTCAGCTCAGGTCATGAGCAGGTCATGAGATCGAGCCCCGTGTGGGGCTCTGTGCTCAGCGGGGAGCCTGCTTCTCTCCCTCTGCCCCTCCCCCCGCTAAAATCCATAAATAAATCTTTAAAAAAAAAAAGAAAAGAATAAGCTTAAGGCAAGGATCAGAGAAATGTGTGGCGATGGTTCTCCAAGGATGGGCACAGTCGCCATGCTGTGTATAACAACAAAGCAATAACAATAATAAACAAAGCCTAAAAATCCAATGGCGGACACACAGGGGGATACTAAGAATTTGATGCTTTGGATCTACAGTGGGATGGAATGGTATTTAGCGATATATTAAATATTAAAGTTTAAGTTTTAGTAGGCAGAGGGTGCTGCTATTTGGGTAAATAAAATTCGTGTTTATCTCCCTATTTGTATAGATACAAATCTGGAAGCATTAATAGGAATGTGTACTGGGGTTATTGCTGGGCCTTGTGATTTTGGGGGGGATTTGAATTGTGTTTCATTTTGGGTGTCTGTACTTTCTGATTCTTATTCCCCAGTCATGTCTTATGGGATGCCATTAAGAGTAGGGGCAGGGCACGATTCCATTTACATGAAACACAAAACACAAAAGTAATCTGTGGGGTTAGAAGTCAGAGTGGAGGGGTAATGACCCGAGGGGGAATCACAATAAAGCTCAAAAGCCCAGGAGCATGTAACAAGAGATGCTCATTTAGCTCAAGTCCGGTGGGCCAGCTTACCTGGGCTTGACTGAGCTCGCTGGGCTCCCCCGTGCACCTGTGGCCAGCCTTGGGTCGGCTACACAGCTCTGCTGAGCTGCTGAGCTCACTCACATGACTGGGGGTGGCTGCCTGTTGCCTAATGCGGAATGGGGCTGCTGGGACTGTTCCATGTCACCATCCTCCCGCAGGCTAGCACGGCCGTGTTCTCAAGGCAGTGGTCGTGCAAAAGCAGGCTTCTACATGGGCGCCTGGGTGGCTCAGATGGTTAGGCGTCTGCCTTCGGCTCAGGTCATGATCCCAGGGTCCTGGGATCGAGTCCCGCATCGGGCTCCCTGCTCCTTGGGAGCCTGCTTCTCCCTCTGCCTCTCTCCATCTCTGTCTCTTACAAATAAATAAATAAAATCTTAAAAAAAAAAAAAAAAAGCAGGCTTCTACAATGCATCCATTTGCTAATATTCAGTTGGCCAGAGCTAGTCACATGGTTGAGCCCATAATCCAAGGACAGGGGTGAACGCCCTCCCCAGAGGGGTGGTGGTGGTGGAGGCATTGAAATGTTACATGGATCCAGCAGGGGTGTGAGGAATTGGGGCCATTGATAGAAGTCTAACACACTCAACACACTCAAACATCATTTTTATTGCATGGATATACCACCATCTATTTAACCAGCTCTATAAGGCTAAACAGATTAACATCTCCAAAGTATATTTCAAGGAATCTTTTAGGGGTTTAATTGGAGTTTTAACACACACACATACACACCCACAAATCAAGGTTGAATAGGGAAATAAATTGGTAAGTGTTGGGTTAGATGAAGAAAAATAAATTTCTTTGCTGCAGGACTTAACAGAGCCTCTATATTGCAAATGTGCATTATGAGTTTCCAAAAGTCCAAGGGGTTGCTTAAATTTAGTAGGTCATGGGTTTTTTTTCAACAAGTGTCTCTTGGGACAGGCATTCTGTGGATCTCATTCTGGGCTTTCTGCATCTGTGTTGTTTCATGATTAAAGAGATAGATAGATAGATAGATAGATAGATAGATAGATAGATGATAGATAGATAGAGCTCTGGTGAACACAGAGGGCTCATTGTTGGCACTAACCTGGGTCACTTTCTCTCAGCAGGTATCTTAGGATCTCCCAATGGGGCGGCTTTGCTCTGGGCTCACATTCCCTATGAGCTGCCTGATCCTGGTGTGGGTGACAGGCTCTGGTAAGTCACCAACTCCCACTCATTCCTTCGTTCATTCATTCGATCACTCATTCAACAAATGTTCATTGGCCGTTTAGATGCCAGGCTCCTAGGATAATCAGTGAACAAAACAAAGATTCCGGGCCTCGAGGAGCTTACACTGTAGTGGGAGGGGACAGCTAATGACGCATAGTCCTAATTATAAATAAATTGTAAAGAGCATTAGAAAGTGATAGAAAAATACAGCACGGATCAGAGTAGGGAGCACTCGTTTGGGAGGGTGGGGAACCTGTGAGTTTTGGACACGAGGTGGGTTTAAGATATCTATTAGAAATCTAAGGTTCTGCCTAACATGGTTAGTCCTTCATCCAGCAAACAAATGCAGACTGATGTCTGCGGTGGCAGGGCTGGTGCTGGGCACCAGAGCAAGAAGGCACCTGCCCGTTTGTGGCTGGGCAGTCTCGAGCCGGGGCGAGGGCTCTCGGATGATTTGGCAAACCCAGTATCCATCCTGCCAGCTTCACACCCCAGCTCTGCCACTGACCAGTCGGAAGAAACACCCCAACCTTTCATCCTGCCCTTGAAATTGGCCGAACCCAACCAGCAGCCAGAGGACAAGGGCATCTGGGTGGCAAGACCATGGTTGGGGGGGGGTGGTCAGCCTCCTGAGCGCAGAGAGGGGTGGAAGATAGATGGGAGCAGGGAGCAGGCAAATGGATAACAGCCCCTCCTCTCACTCACACTGCTCTGGGGCAGGTGCCTCATGGTGCAATAGACTAGACATTTCTTAGATTAGAAATTTCCTTTGATTTGGCCTCATAGGGGCAAGTAGTGGAGTTTCAGGAAGATAAAGGTAGCCCCTGCCACCTGGGGGTATTCTTCGGCTTCAGGAATCTCCCCCATGCCGGCTAGGAAGCTCCAGAGCCCCATCCTGCCCCCAGCTCCATGAAGACTGGCATACAACTGTGCCTGGGACTGTGGTCTCCTTGTTTTGTGATGGACTCCTCGGTCCTGTCTGGGCTGGCTTCCGACTTGTCCCCCTGGTGCATGCCCCCCTTGCTTGTCTGGCTTTGGCTGCTCAGGGCACTCCTGTGTCTCCTCAGGGAGTGTTAAGGTCCTGCAGGAGCCCAGTTGCTTGTCCGACTACATCAGCACCTCTGTCTGTCAGTGGGAGATGGACGGTCCCACCAACTGCAGTGCTGAGCTCCGCCTGTCCTACCAGCTGGACTTCATGGGGTCCGAGTAAGCCTGGGGTGGAGCTGGGATTTGGGGGAGGCTGTGCCCAGAGGGTTGGGGATAGTGTGTTAGTGGTGGAGTTCACTGTGATGTCTGGTGGACCATGGGACCCGGGGTACATAGTTCCAGGTGGGCCACCGGGATAATCCATGGCACCTGCGGTATTCTTCCAGGCGGTGCTCAGGACGTGATCGGGTACCCAAGGCATGCAGTTACAAAGGGCCCCCTGGTGTAGGCCACACACCAGAATATAGGGTCCACTGACAGAGGCATTCCAAGGTATACCAAGCTGGATGGGCTGTGCTTTGAAGTGTGGTACACTGGCCTAGGCCAGGGATCTGCAGACTCTGGCCCGAGGCCCACATCCGACCTACCACTTGCCTTTGTAAATAAAGTTTTATTGGCACTCGGCCACGCCCATTCGTTTCTGTATTGTCTACGGCTGCATTTGGGCTACAACAGCAGAGTTGAATAGTTGGGACACACACAGTATGGCCCTCAAAGCCCCAAATATTTACTATGTGGCCCTTTGCAAAAAACGTTCGCTGACCCCTAGCCTAGCCTGTGAGATGTGGGGCAGCATGCTACCACCCGCTGTCCACTGGGATAAACCGTGCTACCCGGGGGTACACTGGGACACATACACGCATTGTTACAAATTCTTTAGTGCCTTTGTTTCTTCCCTTTCACTGGCTTTCAAGGGCAAGCCAAGTTCCGGGACCACGACCACGGCCAGAGCCGTCTAAGAGTCCGTGGTGGGCGTGGCAGGTGGCTGTGGTCAGCAAGGAGAGCGGTCCCCAGATCTGGTCCCGGGGGCAGGGCAGTCAGGAAGCGGGCAGCGTATGTTGAACATGTGTTCCTTGAGGCATGTTCCAGGGATACCCGTGGGTCACGGTCCGCCTGAACATGGCAACCTAACGGCACACTCGTGTCTGCAGAAACCGCACGTGTGTCCCCGAGAACCGAGAAGGCGCGGTGTGCACATGCAGCATGCCGATAGATGACGTGGTCGACGCGGACGTCTATCAGCTGGACCTGTGGGCTGGGAAGCAGCAGCTGTGGGGCGGCTCCTTCCAGCCCAGTGCGCATGGTGAGTGGGGCCGGGGGCGGGGTGTCCCGAACCCCAGCCGGGCTCTGGGGCAGGGGAGGCAGGCTCCAGTTGGGGGAATGAGGTGCAAGCAGTCTTCTGCATATTCCCAGACACGATGAGGTTTTTGCCCCTTTCTGGGCCTCAGTCCTCCCATCTCTGAAATGGGACTGGGCTCCACAGTACATCAGGCCCTCTTCAGCTTTTATATTTCAACCACCTAACTTTAAGTGCCCAGACTGGGACTTGAGATGAGGCGTAATTAACAGAAGGCAAGCTGGCTGCGGAGCAAAAACTGAGCTGGGCACTGTCCTTCCACCCTCTGTCGCCTGGTCCGCTGCTGCTTCTTCAGGCGGTCTGGACCATGGAAGGCTGACGTTATCCTGGTAGCCAGAGGCCCCGCCGCAGTTCACCATGATTCTGCTGTGGCGTAGTGACGGGAGTTTAAAACACCATTTATTGCTGTGTGACCCTGGGCAAGTCACATTACCTCTCTGAGCCTCGTTTTCCAGAAGAAAGTTATCCCCATTTTACAATTGAATATAATATAGAGAAGGCAAGTAAACCTGCCTAAGGTCACACAGCTACTAGGAATCAGAGGAAAATTCTCATGGGTATCCACAGAGCTCACGGGCTCAGCAGTTCCTGAAGGGCCCGTTCATGCCGCCCATGGTCAGTGGGTTGTTTAAACAGACCCGTGAACAAACCCATGAATTAAAAGCATTTCTGCACGTGTGCAATGATTTTAGTACATGTTACATACCTATGATCTCCTGGATAGGATTGCTTAAAAGGAGACTAAGTTTTAAAACACATGAATCAAAATAAACGAAAAAAAAAGTGAGTAAGAACATAGTACATAGATGTGGCCAAAAGTGTGAAGGACAAAGGTGAAAAAAAGGCAAATTTGGGGTTACTTTGGCTCACACATTTTGCATTTCACTGTAGAAAGCTGGTTAATAACCATGAGTGCTAAGTAGAGTTTTAGCAACATTATAATCAGTATTATGATTGTCGTTCTCTGCTGAGACTCAATCCATGTGGGATTCCAGAAATGTGTTACAGAGGTGTGGTTCACTAAAAATCTAAAGATTGATTTATTTATTTGAGAAAGAGAGGGGAGGAACAGAGGGAGAGAATAGCAAGCAGACTCCCCGCTGAGCATGGAGCCCGACGTGGGGCTCGAGCCCCTGACCCTGAGACCATGACCTGAGCCCAAACCAAGAGTCGGACGCTCAGCCAACTGTGCCCCCCACGCGCCCCCCGGGTTGACTAGCAATCTAAGTGACCCGTGTCGCGCGGGCTATCCCCCTCCCCGCAAACAGACAAGGGCCTCACCAGGCACTGCTTCTCCACAGTGAAACCCAGGACCCCCGGGAACCTCACGGTTCACGCCAACGCCTCCCACACGTGGCTGCTGATGTGGACAAACCCGTACCCTAGCGAGAATCACCTGTACTCTGAGCTCACCTACATGGTCAACATTTCCAATGAAAACAACCCCACGGACGTGAGTGTGTGCGCTGGGAGGTTTCTCTATACCTGTTGGGACTCGGGCAGGTGGAGACTCGGGCCCTGAGGCCTGACTGCAAAACCAGGGACCTAGAGCCCGACTTCCACCCTGGCTCTGTGCTGGGTTCAGCCCTTTTTCATGGAGAAAGGAGGCTGCAGGCTCAGAGCCTTCCTCCCCAGAGAACCAGTTCAGCCATCATTTAATGCTGTCGCTCGGTCCTCATTGCACTGACTTTTTTTTTTTTTTTTTTAAAGATTTTATTTATTTATTTGACAGAGAGAGAGATAGCGAGAGCAGGAACGCAAGCAGGGGGAGTGGGAGAGGGAGAAGCAGGCTTCCCGCCGAGCAGGGAGCCCGATGTGGGACTCGATCCCAGGACCCTGGGATCATGACCCGAGCCGAAGGCAGACGCTCAACGACTGAGCCACCCAGGCGCCCGCACTGACTTTTATAGGATGTTAATGACATCTGCTACGGGCTTGCCATCACAACAGTGATTGCGGGGTTGCTTTTTAAGTGAAGGTGGTGACAGGTTTTTAAAAGGGAGAACTGATGGACAGCAAACTATCCAGTAAATACTAGCAGGGGCTGTACGCGGCAGGTGGCTTGGCTCCCTTCCTTTTTAGTTTCCAGTGGGGATGGGGCGCCTGGGTGGCTCAGTTGGTTAAGCGACTGCCTTCAGCTCAGGTCATGATCCTGGAGTCCTGGGATCGAGTCCCACATCGGGCTCCCTGCTCAGCAGGGAGTCTGCTTCTCTCTCTGACCCTGCTCCCTCTCGTGCTCTCTCTCATTCTCTCTCTCGCAAATAAAAAAAAAAAAAAAAAAAAAGTTTCCAGTGGGGATGGAGCTCATTTGCTGCCACCCCCATTTCCCCCTCACACATTCCCAGGGGAGGGACAGCATCTGCTTGCACTCATCAGCTGCATGACCTGGTCATGTCGTGTAACCTCCTCGTGCCTCAGTTGTCTCATCTGTAACATGGGGCTAGCAAGAGTACCTACTCCATGGGCTACCGAGGGTGCTGACTGTGCGCTGGGCACCCAGTGTGTCGTCAACATTGTTCTTCTTTCCTCCCGAGTGCCACAGGCCTCGGAAAGCCCCATCTGCCTTGCCCTCCCACACCTCGGTCTAGAAGTGGCTACGTCAGACTCACCGAGGGCCTGCTCTGAGGCACGCCCAGTGTCCTGGGACCCAGGCTGGCCTGGCTTCTGCTGCCAAGGAGCAGGCTGCACACGTCTTAAAGTCCCACATCAGCCTCTGGCTGCTTCCTGTCTTCCTCCCTCAGCCAGGGAGGGGGTGGGTGTTGATTCATAGCTCTCGCGCTCAGGTGTGTTTTCCCACCTGGCACAGGGCCATGGGGCCACGGTGTGGGGTGGGAGCGGGAACTGGGCAGTGGGGTTCTCACAGCGGAGGCCCAGAAAGCACTGGGAGGGGTCGCACAGACGCCAAAGACAGAGATGCCAAAGACAGAGGCAGGCTCCAATTTGTAGCGAAATCCCCTCCCCATGTTCTGGGAAGTGCAAGGCTCATTAAGAGGGGAGAGAAGGGTGTGACCTCTAGGATCCAAAGCAATGTTCCATATTTGCTTAGTGTGGCTGGCTCCAGGTTCCGGGAATCTATCCCGCCCTTGGCCCCTGCTCTATTCTCTACTGGCTTCATTTTTAGGTAGGCTCTTCCCTCATGAAGTGGCCAGTGTATCCACCAGCAGCTCCACGCTACATGCCAGCTACCTGCTCAGGCCACAGTGGGAAAGGTTTTTCTTTCCCGAGAGTCCCAGTAAAAGTTCTGGGGCCAATGCCAAGTTGCCTTGTTTGGGTCCCATGCAAATCTCTGAACCTGGCCCAGGCTGTGGGCAGGAAAGAAGGTGCTGGTGCTGTGCTCTGATTGGCCAGAGGTGAGTCACGTGCCCACCCCTGGACCTGCAGGTGGGGTCAGCTCCACCCAAGCCAGATGGGTGGACAATGAGGAAGGGGTGGCTCCCCAGAAGAAACTCCGGGGAAGGAAAAACAGGGACAGGGCTGGCTGAGACACAGTAAGGTTTGGGATCTGGCCCCAGACTCCAGCCAGCAGGGAAAATTAATCCATGTACCCAGGCCGTGACTCAGTTGTCATATACACGCCCAGGGCTGCCCAGGGCCTCCGAATTCTGGGTCCAGCTTCTCTTGTTGGTGGGGCAGAAGCTATTGAGACACCCCTCACCTATCCCTCCCTTCGCCAGGGACAGACCCAACCTGTAGAATTCCCCTCATTGGTCATTGGCCAGAGCTGGTCACATGCTCCTCTCTAATCAGTCATAGACTAGGGAATGGAATGGCTGCAATTGGTCTTGACCAATGAGGATTAGTCCTGGAACTGGAGCCAGAAGGTTCCCTGTAGTCTCCACGCTGTACATTCCATGGGTGGCATCAGTTCTAAGGGGACATCTTAGAAGTTTCCTCTGGGATTTGAGGGATAAAGCTACTCAGGGTCCTGGATGATTTCTGGGCAAGGTTCCATAATGGAGGTGGAGTTTTGACCTGGGTGTTGAAGGGTGTATAAGAGTTTTCTAGATAGGGAAGGAAGGAAAGGGTAGGCTGCGTGGAGGGAACCACATGAGCAAAGGCTTGGAGGTATGAAGATGCATGGCATCGCTTGAGGAGTATGGGGATGTGGTGGTGTGTGCAGGGTCATGAATGCCACGCTCGTAGTCATAATGGTTCCCATTTCCTGCGTGCCTGAAATGTGCTAAGCCCAACCCAGATCACTGTTGGCTGCAAAAGTCCACTTTAATGACAAGGAAACTGAGGTGCGGAGACAGGGACTGACTTGCCCGGGGTTGCTGGAAATGGCAGAGCTGGGGTCGGGAGCCAGGATTTGAACTCTGGGGCCTGTGCTGTTTCTCCCGCCTTGGATCTTCATCTCAGGGGTGGCCTCCCAAACACCTGGCCTCTTTGTTGAAACACAAGCTACAAGTAGTTCCTTGGTAGCTCCAATTTCTCTTCCGTTTCTTAGTAAAACATTTCCCAATCCCCTACTCCTCTCCAGGGTATACAGTTCCTTTGGAGAACTAGGTCCAGCTGTTCGTTCCTGCTTACTCATATTTAGAAAGAGAAGAGTGAGTGTCCTCGTCTTCTTGCCCTCATTTCCTCCCTCAACCCCCTCCCCAGCCTCAGCTCCACTGGGAACCTCAGCTGCCCTCCAGTCTCTCCAGCGACCTGTCGGGGTTCTTTGCAACACCTCCCCTCGGCTCACTTTACACCAGACCCATTTCTCCAAATGCACTTCCAACCTGCAAGCAGAAGTACAGCTGCAAAGGGTTGGGCCTGGCAGGGAGAGGGGCCCCGGGCAGAGGATTTGGGCTACACCCATGCCATCAGAATCGATCTGGAACACAGATTTTATTTCATTTTTTAAAGTTGTTTTTTAAATAAAAGTAATACTTAGATGTAGTAAAAAATTCAAATGGTATGAAAGGACTTGGCTGCAGCTGTGGTCTCATATGAGGCTCGACTGGGGAAAGACCTCTCCCGAGTGCCAACTGTGATGTTGGCGGGATTGGTTCCTTGCAGGCTGCTGGACTGGGGGCCGCAGGTTCTCGCTGGCCCTTGGTGGGAGGCTGCCCTCGGTTCCTTTCCTGTTGTCGACTCAAAACCAACAGAGGAGAGAGCATCTCCTAGCTAGTTGGAATTATAGCCTTACGTGATATAACCCCATGCACGTGGTCCCTACCTACCCACCGCCTTTGCCTCATTCTGTTGAATAGGAGCAGGTCACAAGCCCCGCCCACACTCAAGAAGAAGGGATTACACAGGGGTGTGATACAAAGTGGGGATCAGGGGGCCATCCTAGAGTCTGTCTTCTTTTGTGTGTGTGTGTGTGTGTGTGTGTAAGTGTGTTTGTGTGGCAAACAACACTTACTAATTTTCATTTACCTTTTTCACTGAATGACAGGTCTTAGAAGTCCCTTCCCAGCAGTGGGAGCAGGGCTGAGATTCTAGGCCAGGGTTTGGGCTTGAGTATGAAGGCTCCAGAGAGCCCACGGAGGAGAGAGGGGGACACGGTGACCTTTTCTGTGCTCTAGAAAGGTCTCTGTCATGCTTCCTGCATGCCAGGCCCTGTCCTCCATGCTTACCCATATTAACCCTCACAACAACCCTGGGGGGGGTATGGACTTCTATTATCACCATCTTGCAGAAGGAACATATCAAGGTCTAGAGAGGTTATGTCACTTCCCTAGGGTCCCACAGCTAGAAAGTGGCAGTAGGGACTCTTACCCTCATTTTACAGATGAGAAAACTAAAACTCAGCTTGCCCCAGTAATGTTGCCTAGCTCATCAGGGAGCCAGGCGGGGGCAGGTGGGGAGCGGGGTGAGGGCCAATTCCCTGACTCCTCTCGCTTGACTCTGGTCGCAGTTGTGGTGAAACAAAAGGCCTAAATCAGAGGAATAACCAGATGCCCAGGCTGGTGGCTCTTAAACACTGTGGGCTCAGCTAAGGAGACGGCAGCCGGGGTGGGAGCTGGGATGTCCTCTTCCCGCAAGCTGGTGCCCTAACGTGTCCCTTTCCTCTACCAGTTCAAAGTCTATAACGTGACCTACATGGGGCCCACCCTCCGCGTGGCGGCCAGCACCCTCAAGTCTGGAGCTTCCTACAGCGCTCGAGTGAGGGCCTGGGCTCAGAGCTACAACAGCACGTGGAGTGAGTGGAGCCCCAACATAACGTGGCTTAACTGTGAGTGTCCACAGGGAGGCGTGGGCAGGTGGAACATCTGCTTGGCACTTTTATTCTGTGGCCAGACACGTCTTCTGGCTGAGCGTCCGCGTTTCCATCACATCGAGTGCCTCGAACCTCGGGTAACAGGATTACTGACTGACCTGGTGTACTGGTCAGGGTAGGTAGGCTGGGCTGCAGTAACAGATGAGCTCACACGTTCTAGTAGAAACACCGTAGAAATGTAACCGTCCGGCATGAACTTAGCTGGTTTGTGGGTGGTTTTCCTCCCTGTGGTTCCCTCATTCCCTAGGACAAAGATTCTTAACCCTTGTGTATCATGGACCCCTTTGGCAGTCCAGTGAGTGGACTCTGTGGACCCCATCTCAGAATACTATTTTTCAAATGTAAAAAATAAAATATGTAGGATTACAGGGGAAACTAACTTTATTGAAATGAGGTTATAAAAATGTTTTAAAATATATTTGTTGTCTACGAATACAGGTTTTCTTTATTAGCACTGTAACAACAAGATCTAGTGGTACTTCTCCTAAATACTGTCATTTCAGAGTAGGTGAGCGTAAATGATACCTTGTTGATTTCTGTTGGTGCTTTGTGGCTGCTGCTATTACTGCGGTGCTTTGCTCTCTCCATCCCTAATGGGAGGAAATGCGAGGTATCAGAACCTAGTGAAAATAAAGAGGTTATTTCTTTCCCATCAAGTTCCCAGACCCCCAAATTCTATCAGAAACCTTGTTGGAGATCCATGAACCCCCAAGTGAAGAATCCCTGTTCTAGGGCCCTACCATCACCTGCATCCAGCCAGCAGAAGGGGCTGAAACCAGACCTGCTTCTTAAAAATCCCGAGCCCAGAAGTGACACACACCACTTCCTCTCAGATTTTCTTGGTGGAACCGGTGACATGGCCACACATAGCTGCAAGGGATTCTGGGACATGTAGTCCCTCACTCGGTAGCTGCATCCCCCAACTGCTGTTTGCAACAGCGCTGTTCCTCGTGACTTTTTGCAACAGAAACATTGAATTATCTCATATAATGAGAAGTCTTACAAGGGGACCTTCCCTAGTTTATACAGCAGCTCAGTGGTGTCACCCCAGGGGCTTGTCTTGTTTCCCTCTTTCCCTCCTTAGCATGGGAGCGTTTTATCCTTTGACTTGTTACCCCATGGCCCCAAGGTGGCTGCCGTACACGCCCTCCTGCCCCAGGGATGAAAAGAAATGAAAGGCTGCCACAAGCAAGTGCACCTGGTGCATCTCTTTCTTCTGTCAGGAAGGAAGAATCTTACCGGAAGCTTCCCTAGCGGACTCCCCCTTGCATCTCATTGGCCAGGACTGTCACAGAGCCTCTCCCAGCTGCAAGGGAAGCTGGAAGCTTCCCGGAAAGGAGAAGAGGATAATCATGACTGGCCCAAACCTCAGGGTGGGCACATTGCTCCCTCCCTGGCAAAGAAAAGGGGGGGTAGCTGTGGGTAGGGAGCACTGCCTCAGGCACCGTCTATACCATGGAGGAGGAATGGGGCTGTTGTCAAGATTCACTGAGAGAAGGGGTCTTCAAAGTGCTGGGCACAGTGGCCGTTGATGGGTACCCCAACCAAATGCCCCCACGCCCCTCTCCGCATTGCTCATCTTGTCCCGTGGTTGTCTTTGACCCATCTGTGGGCTGCCAGCTCCGTAGGTAGGATCTACTGTGTCCATACCTCTGGGGCCCAGCACAGCGCCAAGCACACGGTAAGTGCTGGGCAGAGTTGCATCACCCTGATTTGATTCTACCATTGACCTGGGGAAGGGAAGACAAAGGGAGAGAAATGGCTTGTATGGAACATATACGACAGGCTGGACGCTCATTCGTTATTTCCACAAATGTGTATTGAGCCCCTGCTGCATGCCTGGCCCGGGGCTCGACCCCGGGGAATCAGCGGTGAACAAAACAGACAAAAACCCCTGATCTTGTGGGATTGACGTTCTGGAGGGGAGACAGAAAATAAACAAGGAAACAGAAAAACAAATCAGAGAGATCTCGATCCAGGTGACAGTAAGTCTGGAGAGAAAATAAAACGGGGTGAGGGCACGGGGGGATGGGAGGGGGCAGCAGGGGAGAGGGCGTGAGGGAACTTTTTGGAGCAGGTGACAGTGGCATGAACGAGAAGGAGCCAGCTGTGCACGGACCCCAGCAAAGGCTCCCGGACGGGCGAGCCCTGTGCTGAGTGCTCTGTGTATTACGTCATGCAATCCCCACGACAGCCCTGTGACGCAGTGGTCTGTTAACCCCAGTGTACCGACGAGGCACGGAGAAGCTGGGTCACCAGCAAGGATATGACAGGGTCAGGCTTTGAACTCCAGTAGTCCAGCTCCAGAGTCACTGCTTTTGACCTCTGGGCTTCAGGGAAGAGAGAACAGGAAGTTCAAGATCCTGGCTGGCACCGAGCTTTGGAGGAGCAGGGGACAGCGAGGCGGCCGTGTGACAAGGACTCAGAAGGAGGGGATGAGGCGGGAGGGCTTGGTGGTGGCCAGCTCACACAGGGTCTCGGACGACCCTTTCCCGAGGCTTTGGTCTCCGGCTCTGGAAGGCAGAGAGCAGGTGGTACCCCGCATGAGGCAGGCTCACGGCTTCCCTCCCATTCCAGACTATGAGCCCTGGGAGCAGCACCTGCCGCTTGGCGTCAGCATCTCCTGCCTTGTCATCTCGGCCATCTGCCTGTCCTGCTACATCAGCATCATCAAGTGAGTCCTGGGCTTCGGCACGGGATGCCACCGAGCCGGCCACCCTGGGGTGTGCGGTGGGTGGGAAGCCCCCTCTGACCTGTCAGCTTCCAGTTCCTTTGCTCAACAATAAGTATTTATTGAGCAGCTACTATGTGCTGGGCATTGAGGCAACAGCCGAGAGCAAGGCTGACCAGGACCCTGTGCTCCTTGTGGGGAGACAGAAGACGCCAAGTCAACCAGTAACCACAGCTGGTTTCCATAGCGATCCATGTGCTGAAGGGAATTTACCAGGGCGAAGGGGAGAAATGTTCGGGGTGCTATGTTGGATGGGGAGGCCAGGCAGGCCCCTTTGAGCTGAGGCCTAATGGGGGAGAATGAGCTGGGGAAAGACCTTCCTCCGGCAGAAGGGAGATGTGTCACCCTGGGTATCCAGGGTGTGGTCCACACACAAGGGGTACGTGGTAGTAGACAGAGGAATGCTAGACAGTCGCCCCGACAGAGTCTGGAGATCTGGGTTCAGATCCTGGCCTTGGAGCTCGGTAGCTTTGTGGCCAATGAGAGGCTTGACCCGCTGTGCATCTTGGATCCCTCCTTTGCAGGTTGAAGGAGCATATTTCATGAGTCCTAAGAGTCCCAAGAGAGTCCTGGATCACAGTGGGTGGGGAGGGTAGAGGAGCCTTGTTTCCAGTGAGCTCAGGCCCTTGGAATCCTGGTGTCTCATGGCCTCAGCCCTCCCATCTCTGAAATGGGTCTAGCGAGCCCTGGCTCACCCTGTAAGGCTTAGCGATGGCTGGGGATTGACTGAGGGAAGGCGTCTTGCACTTGGCAGCCGCACAGCGAAGAGGCTCCCCTCTTCGTGTCTTGTCACTAATGGTCCTGCATGACCCCGGGCTGGTCATCTCCCCTTCGCTGAGCCTGTTTCCCCCTCGCCTGTCCCCCCTCCTGCCAGGAAGGCCCTTTCCCTGGGCATCTCTGTGGCTCCCACTCCACCTTCAGTCGCCGCTCAGAAGTCACCTCCTCAGAGAGGCCTTTTTGGATCACACTCTCCATTCCCCCCTCTTCCCTGTCGTCTTTATTTTTATTCATGACACTTAAGTAGCTATGACTGATGTCTTCTCTCTTCTAGAAGGTCAGTTCTGCAAGGGCAGGGATTTTGTCTGTCTTGTTCACTGTTGTGTTCCCAACACCCTGGCCCAGTGAGTGGCACCTAGTAGGTGCTCAGTAAATGCACGCTGCCTGACCGAGTGGCGTGGATGAGGGCCAGTCAGAGGCGATCGGAGACCCTCCCCTCCCAGCACCGACACTCTGTGGCTCCAGACAGACCCGGGCAGATTCTCTGGGTCTCCTCAGCTTCTCAGACCATTGCTGCTGGGGAAACCCAGAATTCTCTCTCTGCCGCTTGGGTTTCTCCTAATTCCCTGGGGCTTGTTCCCACTGAGGACAGAGGTGGCCACGTCAGGAAACCCATCCTCCCGGAGCACAAACCTGGCTGTTCTGCCCACAGTCCAGCAGTCACTTCCCTTCTGGGCCTCGGTTTCTTCCTCTGTAGAATGGGTTTAGGGCAAGACATCTGAGAACCACTCAGCGTGGTCTCTGACCCCATCATGGAAGGAGCACCAGCCTGGCCATGACATCCAATACCTCTTCCTTTTCTTTTTCAGGATTAAGAAAGGATGGTGGGACCAGATTCCCAACCCAGCCCACAGCCCCCTAGTGGCCATAGTCATCCAGGACTCCCAGGTAGGAGCATGGGCTGGGGAGGATGCTTCGGACTGAGTGAGGCAGGAGATAGGAGTCAGAGCGGCTGGGATGTTAAGGATCTCGGGTGGCTTTTGGAACTGCCCACGGGAAGTCAGGAAGGTTCCAGGGTTTCAGCAGCTTCTGTGTGGTCACTAGGAGCCCAGAGGCCTTCGTTCCCGCCCCTTGGCTCCCATGGCTACACTTTCAGCCGGAGCGGGCTCCTCTGGGTCGGTCGCTTGGTTTCTTACCTCCCTTGGGAAGAGGTGACCCATGAGGTCACCTCCGTGTCATCTCCTGGAGAGGTGTCTGTACCAGGGCAGGAAGCCACAAGTTGAGGGAGAGGGGGACAGGCTTCCTGTATCTTCCCCTTATGAGCAGAAAACTGCCCCCAACGCACCAGCAAATCTCTCCTCGATTCTCATTGGTCTAAATGGTGCCCCATGCCTGTCCCCTAGAGCATTCACTGGTAAGGGGGTGGGAATTCCTGGAGACCAGCCACGTGGCCACCCCCGAGCTAGGGGTGGGTCAGCTTCTCCAACGAGATGACCATGTGGGGTTTCCCTGGGCAATACCGGGGTTCTCTAGGAGGGAAGGAAGGGGGGATACAGGCCCTGTCTAGAACAGAACAGCCGAGTGTCCTCAGTTCTCCCGAGTGGCTCTGGAGTCCACAGGTGCTGGCTTTGAACCCCAGCTCTGCCACTTACCTGCAGTGTGGACCTGGGCAAGTTGCTTCACTTCTCTGAGCCTCAGTTTCCCTCCTGTGGGCTGTAGTAGTGCCTACCTACCTGATGTTGGAATTCATCGAGACAATACATATAAAATATATATTACGGGGTCCTGCACACAGTAAGTGCTGTTCGTGTATCAGTTAGCTTTGCTGTGTCACAAATCAGCCCACAATTTGGAGAGTCAAAACGACAACCATTGATTTAGCCCTTGCTTGTGCAGGTAGGCAGTCTGGGCTCCATGCGCTGGTGTGGGTAGAGGGATCTGCGCCTGGCCCCTTCCCAGGGGCCTCACTCACAGATCCAGAAGTCGACTGCCTCTTACCTGGGGCGTGGGGGTGACTAAGCCGTGTCTGTCATCCCCGAGCTGGCTGGCCCAGTGTCGCTTCCAAGGCATTCTCTTGGTCAAAGCGAGAGGCCAGATTCAAGGGGTGGGAAGAGCTCCAGAGGACAGTGGCCATTTTTACCATCAGCCCCAGCAGCTTAGTATCAGAGCAGTATCATTGATTCCCAGGACGCTAAGGCTCAGAGAGCTGAAGTGACCCGATTGGACCTCCGGCCGGTGTGATGTCAATCCTTACCACCTTTTTGCAGCAAACACTCACTGAGCATTGCTGTGTGCCAGGCTGGGCTGCAAGGCCTCTCCACCCTGTTTCATTGGCTGTCTCCGTATTTTAGGTGTCACTGTGGGGGAAGCGGTCCCGAGGCCAAGAACCAGCTAAGTGCCCGTATGTATATGAACTTGGGTCACAGCCTATGTGGATTTGGAAGGGGTTGGAATTGGGGCAGTGGGCCCACCTTAAGAGTGAGGTCACACCCTCCCTCCACGTCTGCCTTTGCCTCCTTAGCATTCAGCACTTGTCCTGTGACATTGGGCTTTGAGGGGTGGCAGGAGGAGGGGTGGTCTGGGGAGGCGGGCATGGTGGCTAAGCCCCCTGAGTTTCACTGGGAGTGGGCTCAGGCCCATGCTGAACCCCCTTGGAAATGTCAGTCTGGCCTGAGCAAGGCTGATAGAGGTTAAAAGCTGGACAGAGGTTATAATGTTGGCATAATTACATACTGGTTGGCAGATAGCCGCCATCTTGAATCCTTGAGTATCTGATCATCACCCTGGCCTCCCAACACCTCCATCACCTCTAGCTCCTCCCTCACACGGCCCCAGCCTAGGACCCCGCGGCCACAGTCATTACTTATGCTGTGGTATTGATAAATATTTTAAATTGATAAGTATTTTAAATATCATCGTCCCTGACAGAGACTTTTCCTTATTCAGTAGACTGATTTTCTGTTAGCTGCCAAGTTATGTGCGGCCTCCAGAAATCCCAAAATAAAACACAGGCCCTGCCTTCCAGGAGCTCCCAGTGTGGTAGTGGAGATAGACCGATAGATTATTGATTATGAAGTCAGGAGGCGTGTCTGCAATAGATAGACATCAGTCCGGGATGGTTTCAGAGCCAAGCTTTGAAGGGTGAATAGGAGTTTTTCCAGCAGAAAAAATGAATCCTGACCAAACTTTTCTCTGCTTTCGAAGACACTGGAAGACCTGTCTTACCAAGCTCCTGCCCTGTTTACTGGAGCACGGCATGGACAGGGATGAGGAGTCCTCCAAGACTGCCAGAAACGCGCCTTTCCAGGCTCCTGGAAAATCAGCATGGTGCCCTGTGGAGGTCAGCAAGATGATCCTCTGGCCAGAGAGCATCAGCGTGGTGCAGCGTGTGGAGCTCTTTGAGGCCCCGGTGGAGAATGAGGAGGAGGAGGAGATGGAGGAAGATAAAAGAAGCTTCTGCCCATCGCCCGAGGGCAGCGGGGGCAGCTTCCAGGAGGGCAGGGAGGACATCGCAGCCCGGCTGACAGAAAGCCTCTTCCTGGACCTTCTCGGGGGGGAGCCTGGGGGCTTTTGCCCACAGGGTTTGGAGGAGTCCTGCCTTCCTCCTCCTTTAGGAAGTGAGTGCGCTCAGATGCCCTGGGCTGAGTTCCCGGGTGCCGGGCCCCAGCCTCTGCACCCTGAGTCCACTCCTTGGGCCTCTCCGACCCCAGGGCTGGCCAGCCCGGCTTTCATGGAGATGCCCCCTGGCGTCACAGACAACCCCACGTACCGCAGCTTCAGCAGCCTCCTGGGCCAGTCCGCAGCCCCCGGGGAGGGTGAATGCGACCCAGAGCCGGCCGAATGCCCCAGGGAAGCGGACCCCGGCATCCCCTCCACCCCCCGGCCTGAGCCAGAAAGCTGGGAGCAGATTCTGCGCCAGAGTGTCCTCCAGCATCGGGAGGCCCCGGCCCCCAGCCCGGGCCCCGGCAGCGGCTACCGGGAGTTTGCGTGCGCCGTGCGGCAGGCCTGCGCCCCCGACGCCGGGGTGGCGGGCTCCGGCCCTTCTGGGGAAGTGGGGTACAAGGCCTTCTCCAGCCTGCTCCCGGGGACATCTGGGGATGAGGCCAGCCGTGGGGAGGGGGGCTACAAACCCTTCCAGAGCCTCCCTCCTGGCGGCCCTGGGGCCCCCACCCCCGTCCCCCTGTTCACCTTCGGACTGGACGCGGAGCCAGCGCGCAGCCCTCGGGCCTCGCTCCTCGCAGGCAGCGCCCCAGGGCACCTGGGTGTGGAGCCGGCGGGGAAGGAAGGGGACAGCCACAAGGCCCTGCTGGCCCCGGAGCAGCCCACAGACGCCCTCAGGGACGACTTGGCCGGCAGCATCGTCTACTCGACCCTCACCTGCCACCTGTGTGGCCACCTGAAGCAGTGGCACGGCCAGGAGGAGCGTGGCAAGGCCCACATGGTGCCCAGCCCCTGCTGTGGCTGCTGCAGAGACAGGTCCTCGCCCCTGGTGAGCCCCCTGCGGGCCCCAGACACCCTGCCAGGGGGCGCTCCCCTGGAGGCCAGCCTCTCTCCAGCCTCCCTGGCCCCCTTGGGCGTCTCAGAGGAGGGCAAGCCCTCCCTGTCCTTCCAGCCTGCCCCCAGCGATGCGCAGAGCTCAAGCCAGACCCCGGTAGAGGTGGCCGTGCTCTCCACAGAGCCCACGTGCATCAACGCTTCTTAGGTGTGTCCTCCCCTCGCCACCGTCACAGGGGAGGGCCTTAGCCAGGCCTGCGACAGGCCTCCCCTGCCTCCCCCAGAAGGTGGCTGGGCTGGCAGATTTGCAAAAGACTTGGAAAACCCCGGTATGAAGTGGTGAGGTGGTCTGACGCGGGGGTACAGAGACCGGACCCCCCGCCCCCCCATCTCCCAGCCTTGGCCTGGGCTCAGCACATCCCATGGGAGTGTATGGCATGGGGTCGAGGCAGATTCAGAGATCGGGAGTTCCTTGGGCCCCTTGGCTTGTGCACCAGCCATTGGCCACTTCATCGGTCCCCAGCTTGTCCAGGGTGCTGTCCCTGCCATGCCCGCCCCCCAGGCCTGCTTTGTCCACCATGTCTTGCCCAGCCCTGGGATTAGCTGTGCTCCCCGTGGATTGGACGCCAAGCCCGGCAACTAACCAAGCCAACGGGGGAAGGATTTGGGAAGCCTTGGGAAATGGATGGGACATTGAAGTTCGGGAAGGGTGGTCATTTGGCCAGAGATGCCCGTTCATTCAACAGACCTCCCTTGGGTTGACACTGGAGTTGGGATCTGGGCTGGAGTGGGGAGGGCGTGCTTCATCAAATGCAGGCAACAGACGCCAAAGGACACAGAAGATTGTGATCGCCAAGCCATGACGAGTTGCCATCAGGTTCCCACATGACCGTAAGACTGGGGACTCCTGTGAAGCACGGGATCCCCAGAGTAAACACCTCGGGGCCGCTCTGTGCCCCCATGGTTGCTTGCTGGCAGCCACGGAGACACCAGACAAAGGGAGTGGCTCCGGTCTGGTGATCCAGACGTGCTGGGCATTCCAGAAGGACCACACCAGGCACACTAGACGTGTACATTGACCTACCCCTCAGGTTGAGTAATGCTTGTTTGCATCTCAAAGATTGTTTTATCACCTGGTATTTGTCTAGGCTGGGGAGGGTGGAGCAGGAGGGCGTGGAGTTTTGTATAAATAAAGGCTCTTTTATCTCCTTCCCCGCCCCCCCCCACTTATTAAATAAACATACTGCTAGACCTGGTTGTGAGCGCTTTATCTCCTCTGTTAAACTCGTTGAATCTTGCCGTCCAGAGGAATTGAGGTCCAAGAGGTTAAGTAACTTTCTGTCTCTACTTGGGTTCCTCCGAGACTGGGATTCAAGTGCAGGCCGTTGCTTTAGGAAGTGACTCCAGGACACCTTGCTCAGGAGTGGGGCAGTGAGTCAGGGAAGGTCAGGAGGTAGGAAAGGGTCTGTTACCCAACAGGGCTACTGACCTTCACCCCTCTGGGCGCCTGGGATAGCCGTGCAGGGCGCATGCCTAAAGGCACCCCTGCAAAGGTGGGGGAGCTGGGGTGCTTGTCCACCAGCTTCTGTCTGGTTGAGGGCTCCTTCCAGAGGCATTCATTCTCCAGCATGGCTGGCTGCTCCCCAAGTCCCCAGGCTGAGAGTAAAGACTATTGGAGCAAACTTTGGCACATCAAGGAGACGCGGACACTTTGTCAAGGTCACACAGCTAGTTCGTGGGCGGGCCCGTCCGTAGCTGAACCCAGGCAGGGTCTCCATTAGCCAGGCTGTCTGTAGGTGATCCATGCTCGACATCCAGGCAGATGGCATGAAGACGCAGATGGGATTTAAGCTCTTATGTCCGTGATCACTCTGGTGTCTGAGTAGCTAGCCTGATGGCCACACTTGCAGAATAGGGGGCTTGGTTGGTTGAGGTCCCTTTCTGTTCTGGCATTCTACACAGTGCGCTAGAAGCAATGGGGAGCTCACTACCTCACATGCAGCCTGATGTTTGTTAGAAATCCTGAGCCCAAATCTGTGCCTTTCGATGCCAGAGTCACCTCCCACCCCACGATTTACAGGTGGGGGAACTTAGTGCTAGAAAGGAAAAGGGACTTGCCCAAAGTCACACAGTGAATGACAGAGCTTGAACTAGCCTTCTGGACTTTCTGCCTTCAAGAACTCTTTATAAAAAACATATAATAATTTAAAATCAAAATAACTATTTAGGGCCACGCAATACGCTAAGTGCTATACACATCCACTACGTCATAGCTCTAGGAGGCAGGTGCGATTATTATCCCAATTTTATAGATAAGGAAGCAGGCCCAGAGAGGTTGAGGTTTAGCTTAGGACCACACAGCGAGGACACCTGGAGCAGAACTTGAACCCAGGTCAGACCGCAGAGCTCCCAGCCACCACGGTATGCCACCTCATGGACAGCAAGCCACCTATGTGAATGTCAGCTCGAATCTATTTACCTGAGCGTTGTCTCAGAAAACACGTTTGTGGGAGTGGTGGAGGGGTGGCTGGGTTGGAAGTCCAACACAGAACTGCGACTGATCTCCTTGTCCTCTCCCCCAGGATCTCAAGAGAAGGGGACCCAAGTCGTCAGCTGAGACTCATAATACAGAATTGTCTGGGCTCTGGGAGGTGGGAATAGAGAATTAGACCCCTCCTGTTTCTTAGGTGGATTTAAACCCACCCTCCTAGGTTCAGGGAAACCGGGGAAAAGGCCACTGCTCTTGCTTCCCCAGATGCTCTTCTCCAGCTTAACACAGGGAAGGAGGAAGCAGTGGGCAGGAAAGCTGCACCTCCCACGATATTTACTGAGCACCTACTGTGTGCCCAGCACTGTGCTGGGCGCTGAGGCAACTGAGACAAGGTCCCTTTCTTCCTGGACCTTACAGTTCAGTGCAGGAGACAGACATTAAATAGACAAAGGGGAAAGTTACAAACACTGAGGGGTGCTATGGAGAAAAGTGGGGTCTGAAGTAGGGGGAGCTAACAGGGAGGTCTTTAAGGAGGTGACATTTAAGCTGAACCTTCGGTGACTGGAAGAAGCCAGGAAGTGCTGGAGGAAAAGCATTCTGGGCAGAGGGTAGAGCAAATGCAAAGGCCCTGAGGCATAATGAATTTGATACGTTCACAGTTCGAAAAGATCAGCTACAGCACAGTGAGCCAGGGACCGAGATGGGAGATACGGTCAGGCAGGATGGGAGCCAGAGGGAGGAATTTACATCTTGGCTCAACTGCACAGTAGCCCATGCACTGAGAAACATGGTCCGGTGGAAAGCAGGCACCAATCTTCAATCTCCCCAATCCCCAAACGAAGCTACCCATAAGCAGGAGCAAGTGAGGGGAAGTGGAGCCACTAGAAGTGTTCCTCCATCCAGCAGGGCTCCCTCCCACCTTGCCAAAGTGGAGGACTCAGGTTCCTCCTGACAACAGTGACTGGGGCAGGGGGAGGCGGTTTAAAATCCTCAGTGCTGATATTCTCACTCAGGAGTGAAGTGACTTCCCCCAGGGAATGGCTGGCTGCCTGGGGCCTTCTTGGAATTTCTTCAATAAAGAACTCTTAAAAATCCTCTTAAAATCTGGTCCTTGCCCCACCCTCCCCCATTCTCCAAATTAGGCAAGGAACCCCAAGGTATTTGCGTCATGAAGCCCCAGACCCCTTCTCTGCTGCATCCCCTTTATCCTGCCCATGCCTTGGCATTCTCATTTGTAAAACAGGAAGGATAATAAAACCTGCAACCTAGGGATAACCTGGAGATAATCTCCCTCATCACCATCATCTTCATCACCTTTGTCCATTGTCTCAGTGTGGCTCCAGAAAGATCAAAGAATGGGAAAGGGCTGTACCAAACGTTTGCCCCAAGAGCATTGGGGGAGGGGGGATCTGGTGGATCAGGTGGGCCCAGGACTGCAGCTGGAAGTAGGCTGGGGGTGGGGGTGGGGGTGGGCGGAGCGAGATGCTGGCGTCGAGGGAGTTTCCCAGCGCCCCCGCGGGATTGGACCAGAGGTGCGCAGGGCAGGAGGGGGCTGGGCCGCGCAGACCCGGGGCAGCCTGAGATGCGTTGATTTCAGGGTCCCCCCCCCCACCCCTTCCCCCGGCCCCATCCCCGCACACCTCCAGCCTTGATTTTACAAAGATCCCCCGCCCCCCGGGGGAGGCGTGCCTCTACTTTATTTATTTTATTTTATATTTTATTTTATCTTATTTTTTACACAAAACCCCTGCTTATTGTTTGTTTGTTTTTGATTACTAAATTGGCACGTGCGGGCCTTCTCCGAATCAGAGAAAACATAAAGGTATAAAGAGGAAAGTGAAAACCACCGGAAATCCCATCCCCCGCCTGCTCCTGGCACCCTGTGGGCTATCACAAAATGAATGTTTGTTTTTGAAGGTGTAACTCCGTGAACATCCTGTTGAATAACCTTTCTGACATTATTTTCCCACGAAAGTTATTAATAAAAAAAAAAAGAAAGAAAGAAAGAAGAAAGAAAAGAAAGAAAAAGAAAAGAAAAGGCCAGCAAAAAGTTTTTGAGCCACTGCAAGGGAGGTATGAGCTCATCGGATCCCCACAGCAGGGCTATGACGTGGGCCAGACTTGCCCATGAGGAGCCCTGATTCCTGACCCCTCTCAGCCACCATTTGCCCTTATTTGCATACCCCTCTTCCAGGTCTCCGAACACGGAAACTCGGAGAAGCAAGGGCTCTGCACTCATCCTGCCTCGTTTGAACCTGCCTGTGCCAGTCAGGGGCTGTGTGACTGTGGGCAAAGTACTTAACTACTCTGGGCTTCAGTTTCCACCCCATCAAAGATGGCTAAGAGAAGTAGCATGCAGCCCCCACAGCGACGGGGTGAGGAGCAGATGTGTCGCCGCCCAGCCGCTCCTGTGATTCCTAAGATACCCGATGGCACCTGGACAACGCCAGTTCTTCCTCAAAATCCCACCGTTTCCCACACGTTTATTGACAAGCTAGGGGCACCTGGCCAGTGGGGGGGAATGGCTGCGTCAGACAGGCTGCAGGCTCGCTCCTTGGTCCCTGCTGCCCTCTTGAGGCCACTCTGGCCCCAGCGTCTGCCTCTGTCCCGGTGGCTCCAAGTTTGGGGTGACGCCACGCCTGGGAGATCCTGGTCACCTCTCTTTCTTCTCTGCCTTTCTCCCCATCCCCGTCAGCACCTTGCAAAAGGGTCTGACACACTTTAGGAACTCAGAGTGCTCCAAGGATCAGCTGTGTGGCTGGAGGCCAGTCACCTAACCTCTCTGTGCTTGCTTCCTGATCTGTAAACTGGGAATGATACTAGTACCACCCTCATGGACCAGGAGTTAAAATTAAATATGCTAGTTCATGTAAGCCTTAGGATGGTGTCTGCACATGGTTAGTGCTGTCCAAGGGCCTGCTCGCATTCTTCTTCTTATACTGAACCGGTCTGTGGGTGTTGTGGGAATGAGGGCATAAAATGTAATTAAGGGGGGGGGGGCACCTGGGTGGCTCAGTCGGTTAAGCGTCTGCCTTTGGCTCAGGTCATGATCTCAGGGTCTGCTTCTCCCTCTGCCCTTCCCCCTGCTCGTGCTCTCTCTCTCAGATAAATAAAATCTTAAAAAAAAAACATAATTAAAGGAAATAACGACATTCTAAATTTAATGCTATTTTATTGCAAAAAAGGTCAGACTAGCACAACAGAAATCCAAGACAGAAATGGTCCCAATGGCTTCATGCCACCAATTCGTCCAACAACTTCTAGATGTTCACATGCAGAGTCGGTGCTCGTGTATTTGCAAAGGTGTGGACCACGTGTTTCTCCCCACCTATCCATACACATTATATATATCTTCTCCCTCCCACCCTCACTGTTTTACTCCTTTCCGCTCACGTTCTTCCATACCTCCCCCATGTCACAGGGTCTTGCCCAGACTCTGCTTCTCTCCTCCCCACAGACCCGAGTCACCAAGCTTTCAACAGATCTTTCCAGAGAAAGAGAATGAGACAATGGGAACGTGCTGGAGTGGGAGGACCCTAAGCTCACCTCATCCCATGGATACAACTAGACAACACTCACATCAGTGTAGATAACCCAGAGCAGGAGATAAGAGAGAGATGCAGAGGGAGAGAGTAACACTAAACCAAACTTCAAATCCTAGCTCCAGTCTGAAATCTGACTCCAATCACAGAATCACTTCTGACTCAAGCCATAAATGGATTCCTGACCCACACTATGGACCTATTCATGATCCTGGCTGCTCACTGACCCCAGCCACATGCTGACCCCTAGTCCTGGCCACAGACTAATCTTTGACCCCAGCTGTAGACTGATCTGGGATTCTGGCCATCTGGACCCCTCGCTCCCATCCACTGATACCCCACCCCATCCAGGAACTGGCATTTCCTGATTTCCAGCTGGTAAATTCAGCTCAAGTTGCTCAACAAATCTGGTCCTTCCTCTTTGTCATGGAACCGCAGTGCAAGCTGGCAGTCCTCTTTTCTAACCAAAGAGAGCAGCAGTAGGAGAGGGTCCCTTTGACATCACCTGTGCTGCTTTGGATGTGACGGTGGTTTGGCAGCCATCTTGTGATCATGAGGGGACAAGCCTGGAGATGAAAGATAATGTCTGAATATGGCAGAATGGGAGAAGAAAAGAGCGTGGGTCCTTGATTACATTATCAAGTGATCAAATCAACCTCCAGATTCTTAAAAAAACCATAAACCTGCTTTCGTGTAAGCCACCACAGAGTTTCTTCTGCAGTCATAAAACAGCCTTAAAGATTGTGGTAGGTAGAATAATGAACCTCCAAATATACTCACATCCTAATCCCTGGAAACTGTGAACATGTTATGTTACATTGCAAGGGAAAGTCAAGGTTGGAAGTGGAATCCAGACTGCTGGTGGACTGATTTTGCAATAGAAAGATTATCCTGGATTGTTTAGATGGGCCCAAGGCTCGTATAATCACAAGGGTCTTTATAAGTGAAAAGGGGATGTAGGAGAGTTAGTGTCAGAGAGAAATTTGAAGATACCAGGATGCTGGCTTTGAAGATGGAAGAAGGGAGCCATGAGCCAGGAATGTAGGTGACCACTCAAAGCTGGAAAAGTCAAGGAATAGATTCTTCCCTAGAGTCTCCAGAAGGAATGTGATCAATCAACCCAGCTGTGACCTTGATTTTTAGCTCAGTGAGACCAATTTTGATCTTCTGAGCCCCAGGACTGTAAGATAATACATTTTTGTTTCGAGCCACTAGATTTGTGGCGACTTGTTATGGCAGCAATAGGGAACTAGGACATGGATATTTCCATGTGTCTGATTTGGGGTTCTGGACACATCCCAGCCCCGTCCCTATATCCCCATCCTCTTTCTCATGACTGGCACTCTGTCTCCACTTCCAGAGGATTCTATCAAAATGTCTGTCCACCCCCTACCTCCATACGCACCTAGCATCTCTTATTGAAGTGAATGTGGAGCAGGGAAGGCTTCGGAAGCTCTGAGGTTCCCATCTTGAGATCCTTAATAATTTTATCTGTGAATATGTGTTTTGTAAAGGAAGTCCAGTGGAACAGTGGAGCATGCACCAAGGGCTTGGAGCCTCAGCTCATATGTGGTTGCCCGCTTCCCTGGATCAGGTGCTTGGCCACCTGGTCCTCCAACCCCTGGCACTCTGGACCCTGCTCAATCTCCCCCTTTCCTCCCCTCCCCAGCAAGCATGCTGCCTTCTGCTCCTGGAAGGGGTCCGGGTGCAGGCATAAGGGAGGGTTGCGGTCAGCGGCTCACCTCATGGAATGTTGGGCTGGAGCATGATCAAGGCCATTCATGCCCCAGGTGTATGTGCTGGGTGGCCAGAGGCCACAACTCAGCCAAGTCAGCAGTCAAGCCTCTTGCCCACACTCCCTATCTGAATACCAAGAGTCACCATTTTGAATTCTTAATACTTTTTGAACTAGGAGACCTGCACTTTCATTTTGCTCTGAGCCCCTCAAATTATGAAACCAGTCCTGAAACAGGGTCATTCCTTGTCTCCAAAGCTGAGCCCACCCCTCTCTCTGGACCCCAAAATGCCACCATCCCCCTGTGTTCTCAGCTTCTTCCCTCTGCGGGCTTCTTCCCATCACCGCGTGTCTCTGTTCAAGTCCCCTCCATCCGCAAACAATCAGAGGTTCCCTCCACCCCTCCTACTTCTCCCTCGTTCTCTCTCTCTCCTTCCCTCCCCAGCCACATTCTTGAAAGCTGTCTCCTCTCTGGCTCCACTTCCTCCCTGCACGCCCACTCCTCACCCTCTCTGTGTTGCCTGCACTTCTGCCATGAAACTGCTTTCACTGAGACCAGCCGCCATGTTCAGGTCTGTTTCAAGCCATACCTGTCAGCCCTTCTAGCTTCTCCTGCTACTGGCTGCTTGTTCCTGCTCCGGCTCCTTTCCTAGGGTCTTCTCCTCTGCCCTACCTCTTCTTTTTTTTATTACTTTTTTTTTTTTTTTAAGGGAGGGAGGGGAGAGGAACAGAGAGACAGGCTCCATGCCCAGAGCCCTACACACGGCTCGATCTCACAACCCTGAGATCATGACCTGAGCCGAAATAAAGAGTAGGACGCTTAACCGACTGAGCCACCCAGGTGCCCCTCCACTGCCCTACCTTAAACATTGGGAGTCCTCACCGCCCCTCCCCCCCACACCCACACTCCATGGGCAATCTCCTGTTTCCATTGCTGGGGAAGAAAACTTTTCTTATACTCTTCAAAGGTTCTTCTGGCTGGTCTAAGAATTAAATCGATATGAGACAGATTAATGGCAGGAAAACCCCCAAGTTTAATTAGGTACACATGGAGATGCAATAATAAAATTCAGACCCTAGAAATGACCAAAACCATGCACTTTTTATATGTTTAAAGAAACATAAATCTGTGAGGAAATGACAGGACAAAGAAAACGTGTTTGGGAGCTTCAATTAGTAAAGAGTTCTAAACAAAATTTGGGTTGGGGCAATCAATGAGTAAAAGTAACAGGGTTTGTTTATACATCCTTCTCGGCCCTGAATTTCCCACGTCTGGTGTTATCACAGGGAGGGAACATTTCACATGGAAGATTTATTTCCTGCTTTCAGAGGGACAGAGGATGGGTCACATTGTCCTTTTTGCATGGGCTGTCTTAAGTAACTTTAATTCAAAATAATATGCCAAAGTGACACATTTTGAGACAGCCTCCCTTGAACCCCATCACCATAGAGTTAACTACAACACTTAGGAAATTTGGACTGGAGTTTCATAAAGCAGGGAATGTGTGACCCAGCATCTAGCACAGTGGCTAGCACATAGAATGTGCTTGATAAACACTTATTGAATGAATGAATGAATGAATGATGTCTTCTAAATATATCTCCCCAGCCCTGGTCTCTTGCCTGAACTCCAGGCCCATATAGCCATCTCAATTTTCGCCTCCCACCCAGACACTTCCCATATCCTATACATCACTATCTAATGTGACATATATTATGACATATTAGTCGCTCCTTTATTTTTACCAGGTCTCCCACATCTCCCCCACTAGAAAGTAGACTCCATGGGGACAGAGATGTTTGTTTGATCGGTTCACTGCTATATCCCCAGGGCCTTAGAACAGTGTGTGGTACACAGTAGATGCTCAATAAATACTTTCTGAACAAGTAAATGGGTCTCCACACAGAGGTCCTCACATCTTAGATCAGTATATCCCAAACCGAGCTCTTCATCACTCTCCCCAAACCTCCTCCTTCTGGGTCTCAATTGCTAAAGCCAGAGAGTAGGCATCACCCCCAGCTGCCCACTTCCTCCCCCCCTACTGAGATGCGGGCATGTATGTCTCTTCCCTGCTCACAGTGCCTCCCGGCTCCCGTTAGGCAGAAGTGTGGGTCACATACGCTCAGGATAACCCAAGTATGGGACATTTACCCCAGGGCAACCCAGGTGGGGGACACCAACCCCTGGGGGGGGGCCCTAAGATGATTTTAGGTGTCACGTGGGTGTGGCGTAAAAGGGCAACAAACCAAGAAAGCAATTCCTTTTTCAATTCTCTTTCTTTTCTTCTGACTAGCCTTCCACAGGTTACAGCATCTCGCTAAGACTGAATAACTCAGTTTTGGTTTCATTGTTTTTGTTTTTACAGTTCCCTTCTATTTATGATAAAGGATTCTTGTTTTCCATTTGTGATGATGACAATGTTTCTTTTTTAAAATAAAATGATTTAAATAAAACAAGTAAGTCGATATGAAAACAAGTTTAAGTACATAAAGGTGGAGGAAGAGAGGTAAGCATGGAAGATATAACCCGTGGCAGTGTGGATGAGGGACAAAAGTTTGGAAGACACTGGTCTACAGGTCAGAGTCCAAAGCCCTTTGCAACCTGGAGCCTGGCTCCTTCTCTCCGTCTCTTCAGCCCATACTACACCCTAGACACCATGACCTGTCACCTCTGGATACCATGATCCCTGGACATTGTGACCTGTCACCTCTGGACAACGTGACCTGGTCATCCCTAGACACCTTGGCCTGGGCACCCTAGAATCTATGAGCTGGTGTGATGTTCTCATTAATGATAAGAAATATAACTTCGGTTTTTGTTCTGCACAGAGCTGCTAAAACCCTTGGAATTTCCTAAGTGATCAGAGCAATATGTGTCTTTTGTTACGTTAATGAGGTGACCTTTGGGAAGTCCCTGGGTCACCTAAGGATGGGGGCTGGTTGCTGGGAGAACCAAACTTGTGATTAGGTTGAAAGTGTCAGTCCTGCCTCCTTGACCTCTGGGGAAGGGAGAGGGGCTGGAGATTGAGTTCAGTCACCAAAGGCCTATGATTTAATCAATCACAACTATTTAACAAATAGTTAAATAGCCTCCATAAAATCCCAAAAGGACAAAGTTCAGGGGGCCTTCTGGGCTGGCGAACATGGAGGGGCTGGGAGAATGGTGAGCTCTAGTGAAGCCCGGAAGCTCTGAGCTCTTTCTCCATATCTTGTCCAAGAACCCCGTTCCTGGGTTATATCCCTTCATACTAAACGAGCAATCTAGGAAGTAGCATGTTTCCCTGAGTTCTGTGAGCCGATCTAGCAAATTGATCAAACCCAAGGAGGGGATGCTGGGACCTCTGATCTATTCCTTTTGGGCCAGAAGCACAGAAGACAAGCCAGACTTGAGATTGGCATCCGAAATGGGGTGGGGCAATCTTGTAGGACCGAGCCCTCAACCTGTGGGATCTGATGCACCTCCGGGTAGGTTGTGTCAGAATTGAGTTAACTGCTTAGTGGTGTGGAGATATGCACACACATCGAAATTAGTGTCAGAATCATACCTGGACCCCTCTAGACACGAAGACCTGGGGACCACCAGCCAACATGACCCAGCCACTGACAGACACCATGACCTGGGCATTTTCTAAGTATCATGACCTGCCACCGCTTAGACCCCATGACCTGGCCACTGTACCCAGCCCACACTGCGCATTTGCAGACCCCCAAGCCTTTACTCATGCCCTTCCCTCTACCAAGTGTGCCCTCCCCGTGCAAAGGGACTCTGATTCCTTCTGCCCAGCATCTGCTCCTCCCTCTTCGGAGAAAAGCACCTGGTCTTCCTTGGGGACAATCTCTCCCTACCCTTCGTTCATGTTGCTTCCATGGAACTGATCTCACTTCCAGCTTTCCAATAGGGCACATGACTCAGGCTCGGCCAATCAGAATATTCCACTCTATAGAGGGTTGGTTCAGGGACAGACATGTGATTCAATCTGACCAATGGGGGCCTTTCCTGACATGATCTTTGGGACCATTAGAACAAAGATCTACTCTTTCCTTTGAGCTTCCTAAGTGGTAGGTTATAAGCTTGGATTTCTGAAAGATTTTTTCCCCCCACCACTGAGTCTCATTCAGCCTGTCTGAGAAGGAAGCCAACCCAGAAGAAAGCAGATTCCAGAGGTTGGGCCTTCCAGTCTGAAGGAATCATTTGAGTACCTTGATCCATCCGTGCCTGAAAGTATATTCTTGAATTAAAAAAAAAAATTTTTATGAGCCAGTAAGCCCATTTAGAAAAGCAGTTTCTGTTACTTACAACCACAAGGCTCTTGGTTGAAAACGCTTATTTTTTTATTGAGATTGAATTCACATCACATAAAATTCCCCATTTTAATCATTTAAAAATATACAACTTAGTGGGTTTTAGTATATTCACAATGTTGTACACCCAACACCACTATCTAATTCCATCACCACCCACCAGCCCCCTCACAAAAAAAACCCTAACCCATCAGCAGTCACTCCCAAGTTCCCCTCCCCCAGCCTCCCAGCAATTAATGAAATATGCCCAGTTTCAGTGGACATTTCCCTGTGAGCCTGTCCCTAAACACAGGGCAGAATTGTTCTTTCTTTAGCACACATCCCTTTATTATCACCTATTGTAATTGTCAATTTTATTTTTTGTATTTGATAATGGAATATTTCAAGCATACAGGAAGTCACTGTTGGTGTGTCTCTCCTATCTGACACGCTGAGGACAGGGACTAGAATCTATTTCCTCTTGTGTCTCCCAGCCCCCAGTCCAAGGCCTGGCCCAGACACAATACACAACAAAGAGTGAATAAGGGCTCACTCTAAACTTCCCAGACCCATGCCAGGCCAAGACATGAAGATGCTGATCAGCGTTTGCTGACTGGCTGATTGACCTCTCCAGTGAACACTTCCACCATGGAAGTGCCTTGTTTGTGTATGATGGGAGTGGAGGGGTGGGGGGGTTGGGGGGGTAAAGAGACTATGCTTTAGCTGAACAGATCACCTCCCACACGCTGACATTTAATTAACCCAAACTAAACTTACAAGTGGTTGCCGTGTCTGGGTACCCCCCAAAATTTCCCCTAGCTGCACCCACTTCAGATGCTCAGAGGTGGCCTATGGGGAGGGAGAGTGAACCAGTGACCGTGGGCATGTTGGCTTACCTCCTCTGGGTCTCAGTTGTCCCATATGTACAAGGAGGTTAAAAATAGCAAGTACCTCCTAGGGTCATCTGAGGATTAAATGAGTGAAGACCTGTACTGTACTTAGTGCTGGCTCATTTAAGAAGTCTGTTAAACAGGATGCTTTGGCTGGCTTAACCAAGAAGTGCGTGAGATCCCTAAAACCACTGCACATGCTATTTCCTTTGCTTGGAAAGAACTCCTTTCTACCCCTCACTCCCTCCATTACGTTTCCGCTGAGATGCTGCCTCCTCCAGGAAGTCCTCCGGCTCCCCAGACCTTGGTAAGGTGCCCTCTCCTCTGGGCTCCTCGGCACCTGTGCTTCCCCATCAGCACAGGAAGGGATGGCCTGAGACACCCCCGGGTGCCCCGGGTCCATCACAGGGCGGGTGCTGAGTTAATGAAAGGACAAAGCAGAACACCCATTAAAGGATGAGCAAGCAGTTTTGTTCTCGTCCTTGGCCCATCTAACTGGGACATCTGGCCTGCCCTGGGCGCCAGGGTTCTGGGTCCGTCCTCCATGTGTCCCTAGAAAGAGAAGCTTGTGGATCAGTGACGTGTGCCAAGACCGGCTCACACCAGCTCCTGAGGGTAGATTGTGTGCATCTCCTCTCAGCTCTGCACTTGGTGGCATCAGGTTGGTAGCTTGAAATTGGCCGTTGTGGACGTATGCCCGCCCCAGAGAGCAGCAAACACCGCATACCAGGCTTTTGGTTTTTGCTTCTGGGTGCTTGGCTTAGCAGCCCACTGCCAGCTGGGATTTGGCAGGCCAAGAGCATGCTTGTTTTGATCTGCCCAGGACATGCTTCTCCTCCCTTCCCCCCTACCGCCCAGTTTTGTGCACGGAGCTCCTTCTGCCTGGGCCAATCTTCCCACGGCGAACCACAGCTCCCGCGTGGCCCTTGACCTTTTTGTAGGATAAACCCTGGGCTTACTCCTCTCCCTCTTTCCCTGCCTCACTGCACCCAGCCCAGCGTGCAAGCTACAGCTGTCAGTAAATGCTTGTTGATTGACTGATAGACTGTTTTGGGTAAACATTTCTGCGAGTTTGACCTTTCCTCCATGTCAACGCGGGGAAACCACAGCCGCCTGAACTTTCAGTAAAGAGGAGCCTCTTTGAGGAAGGGAGTCTTTGCAGAAACTCACTGAAGCTGCCTGGAAGCCTAGTCATTGCTGCCCTTCCTCCCTGTGTGTGCAGCCTCTTGGAAGACCTAGGTGGCTCTGGGGCATGGCTCCCTCGGCTGTAAGACCGGGAGGGGGGGAGGAGGAGGTTCGGGACTTTGGGGCAGAGGCTCTTGATGGGGCAGGAGGCTCTGAGAGGCCTGGGGCAAGGGGGCGCTTGCATACGCATACCAGCACACGTGGGGTTGTGCATAGGTCTGCAAATGCACGTGGCATTTGTCACTTGGGTCACGGTCTGGTTTCAGATGGAGGCTCGGGGATCCTCGGAACACAGAGGGTGCTGAAAACTGTCCCCTGCACTCCAGTCACCTCTTGCCAATATCCAGGTTGTGCTCACACGCGTGCAAGTGTGCATCGGGGGCCTCCTCATGCATCAGACTCAGCTCTGCACCTGACCTACAGTGAACACTTGACTGCTAGGACCTATAGGATGTGACCGTTGTACGTGTCTTTCTATGCACCCATGTGCCCCCGCTTAACTACATGCACCGAGGGCGTAGCAGCTCTGCTTTCTTCCCTGCGATCTCCCCAGCACGGTGTCTGGCACATAGTAGGTGCTCAATAAGTGTTTGCTCAGATGCAAGTGTGCACAGGTACACATACATACGCTGGCGCCTGCACGACAATGTGCGTGCACTTGCACACGTGTGAACTTGGATGAACGGCGGTGTTGCATGCTTTCTATGCAGGTGTGCAAACGGGGACGTGCACGCTTGTGTGTGAACGTGTTTGGAGAGCGTGCGTGAGCCAGCAGGGGACATCCTCGCTGGCCCACGTGAGCACGCATGAGAAACCTCATGCTAGTGGGAATCTATGCTTCTGAGCACGTGTTGTGTGTGCACGTGAGTGAGTGAGCCAGGGTGTGCTTTCAGATGCACAGGCGCGGATGCGGGATATGTTCATACAGGGTCATGCACGGACATTTGTAATAAAGATCACCGTGTGGTGGTTAACAGCTCCGGCTCTGGAACCCAACCAGCCAAGTGGGAATTCCGGTTTCATGTCCTCCTATCTGCACAACAACAGACACATAACTTAAATTCTTTGTGCCTCTGTTTCTTTATCTGTGAGGCGGGGGTACTAATAGCAGCTGCTTCCTAGAGCTGGTTTGGGGACTCAGTAAGGGACCAACACCTGGCACACAGCAGTGCTCAGTCATGCCACCTGCTGTTGTTTTTATTTGTGTGTTGCACACACTTGTATGTGCACATCCGTGTCCCCAACACGCCCCCCTGCCCTGGCCCTAGAGAAATAAGGACCCTCTCTGCTGGGCACCAAGATTCACTTGTGAGTTACTGGGAAATAAGCAGGCTCACGGGCTCAGACGCCCGGAGGTGGGGGGCATTGCAGCCCCCATCCCCTCAGCCGTCCTTCTTCCCCACTCACTAAGGAGGACCTGGGCTCTCCTTGGTCACCTGACTCCAGCTCCCCAGCCTGGGACAGGCCAGTCTTTGCCAGGCCTGCTCTCTGGGGTCTGGAGAGGCAGAAATGAGATGATGGGTGATGAGCTCACTTCAAAGAATAGGCAGTCCCAGGATGTGTCCACCGTCAGTCCCTTTGGCGGCCAAATTCCCATAAATACCTGTAGAACAGAAAGAGCCTCGTGCCTTTGAAGCGTCTAAAATGAGCTATAATGTGCACAAAGGCAATGTGGCTCCTAGGAAGGCGAGCAATTCAAGAGGATGGGGCTCCGGGAGGGGCTGGAGGACAGGGAGGACCCCGAGGTGAATTCCCTTGCATCGTGTTTCTTGAGTATCAGCACTGTTCGAGGCGCTGGGAGCTATGACACAGGTCCCTGCCCGTGTGGAGCGTGAGGTCAAGTATAGAAGCACCGATAACACACGACGAGGGAAGCAGGAGCCCGGAGGAGAGACAACTCACCCAGATTGGGGGCATCACAGAAAGCTTCCTGTAGGAGGTGGCCATCTCCATTGACATCTGAAGGACCAGGACAGACAGCCAAGAGGTGCACACGGTGTGACGTGGGGTGGCACTGGGTGGGGTGGGGAATGGAGGGGAAAGAGCTGTAGGGGGAGCTCAGGGAGGGCCTGGCCCAGGAGGGGACATTTTGAACACAGGCTGAATGAAGAAAGGGAGCCATGCAGGTACCTGGAGGGGTGAGGGGAAAGGGGCGTGTTCTAGGTGGAGGGAACCGTGCAACAGAAGAAAAAGGGGCAGGTCAGTGGGCTGCAGGGGAGAGCACGAGCGTGGGTTCTGAGGGGGTGGGTGCCGGGAGGGACTCGCTGGCCACAGTGAGGACTCCGGGTTTATTCTAGAATGATAGGGAGGTTTAGAGGTTTTGTTTTAAAACGCTCCACTGCAGCGAGGAGAACGGGATGCTTTCAGAGGCCCAGAGATGGAAGTGGGGAATTGTCAGCCTGCCGTAATCCTCCAGGTGAAGGATGCTGGGGGCCATGGCACCGTGGATTCTGAGCAAGCTTTGAAGGCAGAACGGGCAGGCTTCCTAAGGGTGGGAAGGATGAGCCAGCGCTGTGGCCGTGCTGGGGACCCAGCCTCTCTGGCCCGAACCCACAGGCTCATCACCGTGACCTCTGCTGTGTGCTGAGCCCCTGCTCTGCCAGGCACAGTGACCTCACTGCATCCCTTGTGCAGTGGGTCTCCCCAGCCGCATTCAGCAGGTGGGGGTGCAGAGACTCAGAGCGGAAGGGCCTCGCCCAGGGTCAGGCAGCCCTAAGGGTTGGAGTCGTGCACCCCTCCACCACAACCAAACCAGGGTCCAGGGACCAACGGCCATCACAACTGGGAAGAGGTGCTGTTGGCATCTAATGCGTGGAGCCCCGGATGCTTATTCAACATCCTCCCACGCACACAGGAAGGGAAGTGACCTGTGCCAAGGTGACAGTGGGAGCAGGCAGAGGTGGTGGCCATTTTCCCCGTGACAGAGGCTGATTCCTGGAAAACTGAACATGACATCCTTGTGGCTTTTCTTCTCCTTTTCAATCAGCCCAAGCATCTGAGTCAAGACCCCTCCTCTGCAGAGGGTCTCCAAGGGCCAGACATGTCCCCAGCCCAGTAACCTGCCAAGAACCTTCCATGGCTTCCACCGCCCATGGGGTGGGGTCCTGGTCCTGCTCCTCTGCAAGGAAGCTCCTCCGAGCTCTGGACACCACTGGCCCCTCCAGGCTATAGCCTCACCACTTCCCTCCTGCTGCAGCCTCCTCTGCCCAGTCCACCCACACCAGGGGGTCACTCTTTCCCCGAATAGGCCGTAAGATCACACCCCCAAGTCTCTGGCTCACCAGCGGCGGACTTGAGGCTTTGTTGGTTCTCTCCAGGCTATGCTTCCTTCCTCTTTCAGTCTGTTTTTATCACGATGATTTCCTTTCTTTTACTTTCTTCTATGTTTATCTTGTTGCTCTTTTTTTTTTTTTTTTTTTTTTTTTTTTTTTTTTTTTTTT
>NW_022589748.1:11760312-11776238 GCF_004348235.1 Phoca vitulina | reverse complement strand
TCTTTTTTTTTTTTTTTTTTTTTTTTTATCTTGCTGCTCTTTTTCTCACTTCTTGAGAGGGGTGTTCAGAACATTCCTTTTTCGGGGCGCCTGGGTGGCTCAGTTGGTTGAGCGACTGCCTTCGGCTCAGGTCATGATCCTGGAGTCCCGGGATCGAGTCCCGCATCGGGCTCCCTGCTCGGCGGGGAGTCTGCTTCTCCCTCTGACCTTCCCCCCTCTCATGTGCTCTGTCTCTCTCACTCTCTCAAATAAATGAATAGGTAGAATCTTAAAAAAAAAAAAAAAAAGAACATTCCTTTTTCGTTTTTCTTCTTTCCTAATTTATAGATTCTAAGGCTACAAATTTTCCTCTAAGTATTATTTTAGCTGCACCCATAAGTTTTGATATGCACTTTTAATGTCGTTCAGTTCAAAATTTTTTCTAACTTTTCCACTCTGGCTTCTCTCGTTGTCCCTTAGGTTATTTAAAAGTGTATTTCTTGGTCTCACCAGTCATGTTTGTTTGTTTTTTATTTTTATTTTTTTAAGATTTTGTTTATTTATTTGAGGGAGAGAGACAGAGGGAAAGCACAGAGGGAGACAGCAGACTCCTCACTGAGTGGAGAGCCCGACGTGGGGCTTGATCCCAGGACCCTGAGATCATGACCTGAGCTGAAGGAAGACGCTTAACCAACTGAACCACCCAGGTGCCCCAAACCCAGTGATGTTTTTGAAAAACTTTGGAATGGCCACTTCTGTCTTTCCAATGTGAAGAACTGCTCTTCATCCTTCCAAGTCCAGTTTGAGTGATCCCTCATCTGTGAAGCCTTCCCTGGACACTCCCTCCACACCACTTCAGACATATAATTAGTAGTTGCTTCCTGTCTGCTCCCATGGCTCTTTGTACAGACCATCATTGTCACACTGGCAGGCACACAGTGGTGTATCTGTCAAGACCTTTTTGGTTTCAAGTGAAAGAAAACTAATCCAAACAGGCTGAAACCAAAAGGGAACTTATTTCCTCATTTCACTAAAAAGTCTGGCTTTCAGGCACAACTGGATCAAGGGGTCCTGATGCCTGATGATTCAATTCATGTCATGAGTCACTTCCTGTATGTTGATTCTATTCCATCCTGAGGCAAGTTCTTCCACTGTGGCATGAGATATATAAAGTAGCTTCAGATGGCATATCCTCTCTGCTCCGAGTCCAGTCTTTGCCCCAATCATCCCATCCAAAGTTCTCATTGGTTCTGACTGGATTAATTCACGTGGCCTGCAGAATATAGTGGATTGGCTTCTGGCAGGGTCATGTGCTGCCCTGGGGAAGAAACTGAGCATGGAGGAGGGGTAACATCCCAGAAAAAAATCAGGATACAACTACCAGGATACAATTCTAGCATTTCCAATGTTGGAAAGCCCAAAATGAGGCAATGTTCCTATTCCTAACAACAACAACTAAAAGTCACTCTTACACTTGCCACATGCCATTATCCCAAGTGCCTTATTTTTAGTCCTGTGTATCCCTTCCCCACTGGACTTGGGACCTTCAACAGTAAAGAGAAGTTCTGTTCTATTTACTGAGAAAGATCGGAGGACACAGCGGAGAGAGGGGGGATGAACAACTCCTCCTCGACCATCATCAGCCCACCCTCTGGACCTCGGAGGCTGGCACCCCGAGGCCAGGCCTTCGGCCCCAGAATCCCCCCAGAGGGAGCTCAGCGGAGGCCCCCGATGTGTGCAGTCACTCTCTGTCTTAGTCAGCTCGGGCTGCTATAACAAAACACCACAGACATTGTGGCTTCAACAACAGACATTTCTTTCTCACAGTGCGGAAGGCAGGAAAGTCCAAGGCGAGGTGCTGGCTGATTCAGTTCCTGGTGAGAACCCGCTCCCTCACTTATAGACAGCCACTTTCTTGCTGTGTCTTCACACGTTATTTCCTCCAAGCTCCCCAGCGTCTCTTCTAATAAGGACACTAATCCAATTCTCAATGACTTCTTTAGTGGCCCCTTCTCCAAATACAGTTACACCTGGGTGAGGGCTTCAACGTAGGAATTTTCGGCGGGACACGAACGTTCAGTCCATAGGGCTCACCTTCCAGGGTAAACCCTCCCACATCTTTCCAGAAATCAGAGTCACACGGACACTCAGCATGAAAGGAGCCTTCATGGCCCTGTGGTCCAACCACACGCTCAATCAATCCAACCATATACCCACATCAACAGGTGGCCAAGCCTTGGTTTGCATACCACCAGAGACAGGAAGCTCACTATCCCTCAGTGAGACAACTCTGACTGCACTGGTCTGAAGCTAAAGGTCGCTCTCAAGTCTCCCATCCTGGATCTTCTCTTCTTTACGCTAAATACCTCAGCTCGCTCATGGTTTGCAGTCCCTCTCCACGCTCCCTCCCCCTGTCTTCTTGGTTCCCTCTTCTGAATATATCCCAGTTTGCCAACATTCTTAAAATGAGGGCCCGGGGCACCTGGATGGCTCAGTTGGTTAAGCGTCCAAGCTCTTGGTTTGGGCTCAGGTCATGGTCTCAGGGTCATGGGATCGAGCCCCACGTTGGGCACCATGCTCAGCAGGGAGTCTGCTTGGGGTTCTTTCCCTCTCCCTCTGCCACTCCTCTTGCTTGAACGCTCTCTCTCTCTCTTTCTAAAATAAATAAATCTTTTTTAAAAAAAATGAAGGCCCAGAACTGGACATAGGCTGCTGGTGTGGCCATTGCAGTGAGGATAACCTCCTTTGTTCTAGGCATCACACCTCTATGAAGGCAGCCCTAGGGAGCTTCAAGTTTCTTTGGGCCGTGACCACACTCTTGAGTCTGAGAAAAGCTCCCAAGCACATGTTACTTCAGTGATTTTAATCCTCATACCTGTGAAATTGACCATTTGACCTAAAGTAAAGCCACGACCCTCATCCTAGGTCAGTGTGTTTGGAAGGACCCCTACTCACAACTCCATAGATTTTTAATGCCTTCCCTCCTTGCTGTACCCTTCTCCCCAGTACACAGGTGCATTGTGACCTTCCTTTTGTTAATTTCCAAAATGGAATAGCTTTATTATTGTTCTCAGATTCCAGAAGTAATATATCACTTAAAAAATCAATACAGAAAAGTACAAAAAAAATTAGAAAAAAAACACCCATGACCTAGAAGTAACCCCGTTAACACTTGGAGCCAGACTGTCCACGTTCCAATCCTGCCTCCAATTACTATGATTTACACTTGTTGGCAAGTTGCTTAATCTCTTGCCCCTCTGTCTCCTCTGATCTAAAACGTGGATATTGAAACGTGGTCATGATAGCTTTACACAGTGCCTGTGAGATGGTAAGCTCCTTAAAAATGTAAACAATTCTGTTATCTTTGTTATGAATAATTGTATTCGCCAGGGCCCTGTTTCTCTGGAGAGTCCTGACTAATACAGATAAATCTGTCTTAGTCTGCTCAGGCTGCCATAACCAAATACCCTAGACTGGTGGCTCACACAGCAGAAATTTATGTCCTTGGAGTTCCAGAGGCTGGGCATCTCAGATCACAGACTCCCATGGTCGGTCTCCCGTGAAGGCCCTCTTCCTTCTTGCTGAGTCTGCACGTGGTGGAAAGAGAAAACCCTGGTGTCTCTTCTGGTTCTTAGAAGACCATGGTCTTATTGGATCAAGCCTCTAACTTTATGATTTTATTTAACTTTACCTCCGAAAGGCCCTGTCTCCAGATAGTATCACATTGGGAGTTAGGGCTTCAACACACGTATTTTGGGGGATGGCGGTGGGGGACCCAGTTCTGTCTGTAGCAGTAATATTAGTTTATGTAGAGACTATTGGCTTTGCATGGAATGACCCTGCTCCGCACTGCCTTCTTTTTGTGACAGCCACAGAGGTGAGCTGGCATTTCCCTGAAGGCTCTCTCCCTCTGGCCACAGGGACTGGTCCAGGGATTGCCAGGTAACTCATGCTGAGCCACCATTGACCACAGATCTATGTGCAGACTGGCTCGAGAGGCAATCCAAGTCAACCCAATAATCCCCTGGGATTTTTCTGGCCGGAGTCCGTGGGAAGAACTGTTTTCCACTCCCACTGCCGAGCTGATGAGCTGGGAGTTCTGTTGAGCCCCTGTGGCAACCCAGAGCAGCTCCACCTTCTCTGCAGTAAATTCCCACTTTTGCTAAGCTTGCTTGATTTGGTTTTCTGGGACTGCAGCTGAAATAATCATGTTGGTCATGGGCACTGAGTAATAAAATGTGTTTACTTTATTTTCTGGGATATGACAGCGATTTTTAGTTGCCTGCCCAGGATCGGTTCTATCCTTCTTCCTTGGTAACAGACCCTGACGGCCGTCTAGCCATCGGTCAGGATTATATCTACATCGCTACCCACCTCTGTGTCTACACCCGCATGCGTATCTAATTCTGCGTCTGCAATTATGAGTTCAGATGTGGGTTCAGTTGCACATACAGAGTCTCAAGTTGGCAGTGACCTAAATAAGAGAGGTTCCTCTCCCATGTCACAGTGTAGAGGTAGGTGCCCAGGGCTGAGTCACCCAGGGACCTATGCTCGCTGCTCTGTCCTCCCTAGGATTTGCCTTTGTCTGCATTGTCCAACATGCCCACCACCATGCCTGTGTTCCGGGCAGCAGGAAAATGTACTTTACCTATTTGATTTATTTTATCTTATTATTTTATTTTACTATTATTTAGTGGCTTTAAACAACCATTTTTGCCACAGTCATCATGGATTCTATGGGTCAAGCATTTGGACAGGATGCAGCAAAGATGGTTTATCTCTGCTCTATGGTGTCCCGGACCTCAGCTGGGGAGATTGGAAGGCTGGGGGTGAGTTAACAGCTGGAGGCTGGAATCATCTGATGGTTCATTCACCTGCTTGCCTGGCACCTGGGTGGAGGCGACTGCAAGACCAGGACAGCTGAGCAGCGAACCTGCCATGACTTCTCTGAGTGGCTTGGGCTTCCTCACAGCATGGCTGCCTCAGGGCATGGACGTATTGCATGGCAGCTCAGGACACCCAGCAGGGGTTCTGGTGTGTTTGTTTGTTTGTTGTGAGAGGGGGAGAGGGTCCAAGAGAGAAGGAGAGAGAGAATCTTAAGCAGGCTCCACACCCAGCACGGGGCCAACGCAGAGCTGGGTCTCACAACCCTGACATCATGACCTGAGCCAAAATCAAGAGTCAAACATTTAACCTACTGAGCCACCCAGGTACCCCTGTTTGTTTTTAAACTTAAAAATATTTTAAAGTATAAAGCACCTCCTTATAAAGGTATGACTCCGAAACTGTACACGGCACTTCTACTCCCATGCCCTGATTTTCTTACTTGATGTATTACACCTTTTGATTTTAAATAATAAGGGCTATCTATTTCTACTGTCACCAGTGTTTGTGGACAAATTATCCATTTTTAATATCTGCAGAGTATTCCATTTTATGGATGTTTTATAAATTATTAATTCAACCCTCTTTTCTGGTTCATTTCGACTTTGTCAGTATTTCTCATTGTATTTGGCATAACTTGCTTCACCAGTTTGGGTATACAAATAAACTGCTTTCTCTTTTTGAGAGTCATTCAAGCTCCTTGTGTGGTTGGAAGTCGCATTCAGATGCTGCCACAGAGGCCAGCTCTGGTGGCTGAAATCCTTCAGGGTTTATTTTCCTATGTAATGTGAAGCCTGGAGGCAAGAAGCTGCCAACATGGGTGCATGGCCTGTGATATTAGGGCCAAGTTCTCTGTGATTCTCTTGGTCTTTTCTTTTGGTCCCCAAACAGCTGCTTGAGCTCCAGCCATCACATCTACACTTTAGGCAAGAAAAAGGAAGAAAGGAAATAGGGGCAGGGCCAAAGGGTGCTCTCAGGAGTTTTGTCTGAACACTCCCATCACTAGCTGCAAGGGAGGCTGGGAAGTGGTCTGTTAGCTGGGTATGTCGATGTCCAGAATTATACCTCACTTCCGATCTGAGGACGAAGGGCAGGATGGAAGATTGGAGCCAACTGGTGGTCGCTGCCATTTGTTTTGTAGTAGGTATTGGAGCCTCATGCTTATCCTGTAAGCTCTACATACTGAGGCATTCCTCCTGCAAATACCATCAACCCTCTGCCCAAGGGTTTATTTTTGGCTGCGGGTGCACATGGCTGGCTATCTGGAAGTGCCAGAGTTATGCCCCTGGAAGTGGCCCTCTACTCATGACAGTTGGGGTCTGAGGTCTTAGTGAAGAAATACCCCAGTTTCCTTGTTCCGTATGTGGGACAATTTGGAAGAATGTTCTACACTGTCTCCCAGAGTCCTTGGTGGGATTATTAGGCTCCAGTCGCCTACAGCAGTAATCTCCTCTTTAAAGCGCCCTTATTGGCTTCCTTCTCTGTCCTGCCTCACTTCCCTCCTCCCCTACAAGTGTTACTGAGATCACCTTCCAAATCCACTACTTGCACTTAAATCCTTATCTTATAAATTGTTTCTGGGGAACACAACCAAGACACCCCTCATCCTCAAACAGCAGTCAGTGTAATCAATGGCTGGGGGATCTGATCCGCTCATCAGGGAGCTTAATTTGGGGACTAGATTTACAAAATCCTAAGACATTCTTACTGTCTTTTTGAATAACACAGCTACTGGTCCAGAGCCTGATACAAACCAGAGTCTTTAAAGTAGGATGATCATATCCCTTCTGTGTTATTCATAACTGAGGATACTATTTATTCATTTTCCTTTATATTCAGCCATTGCTCTTGAAATGAACCCACTGTATCAAGATAACTGAGTGAAAAGGGGGTTCCCAATCTCAGCCACATGTGGTCCTGTCATGACGCTCTAGATGTTGCTTTCCTTTCAGGTGACTTCCTAGGGAAATACCTCCTGCCCTGCTTTGGCTGTGACCCTTAGCAGACCGTTTGATCCATCCGAGGAGCCCCAGTATGTTGGAGCTCAAAAGGGAATGGATGAGGAAGGAGGGGTCTGAAAGAAATTTTAAAAGACCTAAATCAGTGGAGAGCTAGTCCATGTGCATGAATTGGAAGACACAGTATTTTTAAAATAGCAAATCTCCCCAAATTGATCTGTAGATTCAGCACAATCCTTGTCAAATTCTTAGCAGGTATTTTCACAGAAATTAATAAGCTAATCCTAAAATTTTTATGGAAATGCAAAAGACCCAGAATAGCCAAAACAATTCTAGAAAAGCAGAACAAAGTTCGATGACTTTCATTTCCCGATTTCAAAACTTACTATGAAGCTATAATTAAGACAATGTGGTACTGGCTTATGGATAGAATTAAAGCAATGAAACAAAACAGAGAGTCCAGAAATAAACCCACATATTTAGAGTCAATTAATTTTCAAAATAAGTGCCAAGGTAATTCAGTGGGGGAGAGGATAATCTTTTCAACATATCACGCTGGGACAATTGGATAGCCACAAGCAAAAAGATAAGTTTAGATCATTATCTCACACCATACACAAAAATTAGCTCAAAATAAATCATATTCTGAACATAAGAACTAAAACAATAAAACTGATAGAAGAAAACATAAAAGAGATCTTTGATATCTCGAGTTAGGCGTAGTGTTCTTAGATATGACACCAGAAGTGCAATTCACACACACACACACACACACACACACACACGCACACACACACAGATTGGTAAATTAGACTTCAATAAACTTAAAATGTAGGGAACTCCAACAATTAGTCTTTCCACTGAAGCAACCATTAAGCTGGCAAAAGCAGTCAGAATCAACTTCTTTGGCACTCTGGAATCTGATCAAAGCCATACGGCAACCAGGGGAGTGCTTAATGAAGATGGAAACTACTAATCTTCAGTAAAAAAAAAAAAAAAGTGTTGTAGCATTTTTGCTCATCTGTCTGCCATCTCTCATTCCCCAAATCAGTGGTGGCTGTGGAACAGTAGCTACATTTTTGGTGCCACTTGCTGGTATCAGAAAGGGCAATGCAGATCTAGTTTTCAAAAAATTATAGTTGTGCATTTTGACCTGTCTGGTAGTTTCCTGAGGTATCAGCTCAGGCATTTGTTTTGTCCCCACTGAAATTCTCTCAGGACTGGAGCTGCTTCCTAGACGGTAGCTGTAGAAATAATTTAAAGACATATACTACCCAACTGGAGCATGGGATGATGGACAGAGCAAACAGCGGATTGACAAAAAACCTGGAAAGGAGGAGACTGAGGAGGAAAACACAAGGTCTTTGAAGGGCTTCCACATATATGAGGGAATCTGGAGTGTAATGCATATGCCCAGGGCTGAATGAATGAAAAGAAAAAAAAATCTAAGAAGACCCTAGGTTTATACCCCTGGCTGATCTTTGAGCTCTTCACAAACAGGTTAAAAGCTAAGACAGAGTTGTAGTCAGCTTGCCTAAATATTAAGAAACGTCCCGGCTCAGAGCCAATCTATAAAGATTGAGAAAATGTTTTTGTTCTGTTTTCATTTTGGCTCCAGGTATTTATGGACATCTCTATCAGATCACTGGCTGACTGCTGAGATAATGGAACAGAGACTTCAATGAACATACATGACAAGGAATACAGTATTTGCAAAAATAGATCAGAAAAGTCACTAAACAAATGGCTGGCTGTGTCTCACAGCAAGCAACAAAATCAGTCCCTGCTGGGGCAGAAGGGCAGGGGAAAATCTGATTTCCAGAGTAATCACATTATAATATTCAAAATGTCCAGTTTTCAACAAAAACATATAAGGCATACAAAGAAATAAGAATGCATGGTGCATTCACAAGGGAAGAAAAAAAATAAAGAAATTGACAGAACTGTCCCTAAGGAAGTCCATGCATTGGACTTACTAGACAAAGATTTTAAGCCAGTTGTCTTAAATATACTCAAAGAGCTAAAGAAAACCATGGATGAAGAACTAAGGAAAACCAGAATGATGCATGAACAAATAGAGAATATCAATAAAGAGATAGAAATTATATAAAAGAATCAGGGGGGCGGAGCAAGATGGCAGAGGAGTAAGAGACCTGGCTTTTGTCTCCTCTCAGGAATTCAGCTGGATGGGGATCAAACCATTCTGAACACCTACGAACTCAACAGGAGATCGAAGAAAAGAAGAGCAACAACTCTCTGAACAGAAAAGCGACCACTTTCTGGAAGGTAGGACGTGCGGAGAAGTGAATCCGAGGCGTTATTCGGGAGGATAGACGGCGGGGGAGGGGCCTCCGGCGGCCGCTTCTGGCAAGTGATAGAGCCACGGAGCACAAAATCGGAACTTTTAGAAGTCTGCTCCGCTGAGGGACGTCACTCTGGTGGCGAAGTGGGGGGTGGAACCCTCGCGGGACAGTGTGGTCTCAGGACCCTCGGGGTCACAGAAAGACCGGGGGTGCCTGAGTGCAGCAGAGCTCCCAGGTATCGGAGCAGGGAAGCCGGCTGCAGAGACGGAGCCCAGGCGCGGGCTCTCAGCTCGGGGTTGCCATAAACCGTGATCCGCGGCACAGTCGGGCCACTGCTCCTCCAGCAGGGACCCAACAAGCGGCAGATCCGGGGAGACTCACCTTCTTCCCCCGGGAGGGGAGGTGCGGGAGCGCACCGCGGGGATCTGCTGGGTTTGGAGACTCCACCCGGGGTCGGGTGCCAGATAGAAAGGCGCGGTCACAGGCCGGGTGAGCGCGGAGTGTGGCCGGAGACCGGGGAGACGGGAGTGACTGACTGCTTTTCTCTGGGGGCTCGCTGAGGAGCGGGACCCCGAGTTCTCGGCTCCTCCGGGGCGGAGACTGGGAGGCCGCCATTTTCACTCTCCGCCTCCAAAGCTGTACGGAAAGCTTGCAGGGAACAAAAGCTCCCGAGAGCAAACCCAAGCAGATTACTTAGCCCGGACCGGCAAGGGCGGGGCAATTCTGCCTCCGGCAAAGACATTTGGGAACCACGGCAACAGGCCCCTCCCCCAGAAGATCAGCGAGAACAGCCAGCCAAGACCAAGTTTACCGATCAATGAGAACGGCAGAACTCCAGCGCTAGGGGAATACTGCACATAGAATTCATGGCTTTTTAACCATGATTCTTTAGTCTTTCAAAGTTAATTATTTTTTTTAACTTTTTTTCTTTTTTTTTGAATTTTTCTTTTTCCCTTTTTCAACCAACATCTTATCAATCCCTTTTAAAAAAAAAAAAACATTTTTATTCTGCATTTTTAAAGTCATATTCTATCCCTTCATAGTAGTTACCCGTATTTTTGGCATATATATATAAGTTGTTCTCTCTTTAAAATCTTGAGATAGTTTCTTCTAACAGATCAAAATATACTCTAAATCTCTAGTGTATGGTTTTTTTCTACTCCCCTGCCTGATCACATTCTCTCCCTTTTTTCTTTTTTTTTTTTTTAATCCTCTTCTTTATTTTTTCAAACAACTTATCAAATCCTTTTTAAAAATTTTTTATAATTTCCATCTTTACAGTCATATTCCATCCCTTCATCATATCAACCCTTATTTTTGTACATATATAAGTTTTTCCTTCTTTAAAATTTTGGGAAGGACTTTCTTTTAACAGACCAAAATACACACAAAATCTAACGTGTGGCACTGATCTATAAACCAGCCTGATCATATTTGATCACATTCTGTTTTTGTTTCGTTTTTTTTTTTGTTCTGCTTTTGTTTGTTTTTATCTTTATCTTTATCTTTTTTCTTTTTTTCTTTCTTTTTCTTTTTTCTCTCTTTCCCTTTCTTTTCCCACTGCTTCAGGTCTTTTCTGATTTGTTTAGAGTATATTTTCTGGGGACGTTGTTACCCTGCTAGCATTTTGTTCTCTCATTAATCTATTCTCCTCTGCACAAAATGACAAGACGGAAAAAATCACCTCAACAAAAAGAACAAGAGGTAGTACTGACTGCCAGGGACCTACTCAATAAGGACATTAGTACGATGTCAGATCTAGAGTTCAGAATCATCACTTTAAAGATACTAGCTGGGCTTGAAAAAAGCATGGAAGTTATTAGAGAAACCCTTTCTGGAGAAGTAAAAGAACTAAAATCTAACCAAGTAGAAATCAAAAAGGCTATTAATGAGGTGCAATCAAATATGGGGGTGCTAACTGCTAGGATAAATGAGGCAGAAGAAAGAATCAGTGAGATAGAAGACCAAATGATGGAAAATAAAGAAGCTGAGAAAAAGAGAGATCAACAACTACTGGATCACGAGAGCAGGATTCGAGAGATAAACGATACCATAAGACGAAACAACATTAGAATAATTGGGATCCCAGAAGAAGAAGAAAGAGAGAGGGGGGCAGAAGGTATAATGGAGCAAATTATAGCAGAGAACTTCCCTAATTTGGGAAAGGAAACAGACATCAAAATCCAGGAAGCACAGAGAACCCCTCTCAAAATCAATAAAAATAGGTCAACACCCCGACATCTAATAGTAAAACTTACGAGTCTCAGAGACAAAGAGAAAATCCTGAAAGCAGCTCGGGAGAAGAGATATGTAACCTACAATGGTAGAAACATTAGATTGGCAACAGACTTATCCACAGAGACCTGGCAGGCCAGAAAGGACTGGCAGGACATATTCAGAGCACTAAATGAGAAAAATATGCAGCCAAGAATACTATATCCAGCTAGGCTGTCATTGAAAATTGAAGGAGAGATAAAAAGCTTCCAGGACAAACAAAAACTAAAGGAATTTGCAAACACGAAACCAGCCCTACAACAAATATTGAAAGGGGTCCTCTAAGCAAAGAGAGAGCCTAAAAGCAACATAGACCAGAAAGGAACACAGACAATATACAGTAACAGTCACTTTACAGGCAATACAAGGGCACTAAATTCCTATCTTTCAATAGTTACCCTGAATGTAAATGGGCTAAATGCCCCAATCAAAAGACACAGGCTATCAGATTGGATTAAAAAACAAGACCCATCGATATGCTGTCTGCAAGAGACTCATTTTAGACCCAAAGACACCCCCAGATTGAAAGTGAGAGGGTGGAAAACCATTTACCATGCTAATGGACACCAAAAGAAAGCTGGGGTGGCAATCCTTATATCAGACAAATTAGATTTTAAACCAAAGACTGTAATAAGAGATGAGGAAGGACACTATATCCTACTTAAAGGGTCTATCCAACAAGAAGATCTAACAATTGTAAATATCTATGCCCCTAACATGGGAGCAGCCAATTATATAAGGCAATTAATAACAAAAGCAAAGAAACACATTGACAACAATACAATAATAGTGTGGGACTTTAACACCCCCCTCACTGAAATGGACAGATCGTCTAAGCAAAAGATCAGCAAGGAAATAAAGACTTTAAATGACACACTGGACCAAATGGACTTCACAGACATATTCAGAACATTCCATCCCAAAGCAACAGAATACACATTCTTCTCTAGTGCCCATGGAACATTCTCCAGAATAGATCACATCCTAGGTCATAAATCAGGTCTCAACCGGTACCAGAAGATTGGGATCATCCCCTGCATATTTTCAGAACACAATGCTTTGAAACTAGAACTCCATCACAAGAGGAAAGTCGGAAAGAACTCAAATACATGGAGGCTAAAGAGCATCCTACTGAAGAATGAATGGGTCAACCAGGAAATTAAAGAAGAATTAAAAAAATTCATGGAAACCAATGAAAATGAAAACACAACTATTCAAAATCTTTGGGATACAGCAAAGGCAGTCCTAAGAGGAAAGTATATAGCAATACAAGCCTTTCTCAAGAAACAAGAAAGGTCTCAAGTACACAACCTAACCCTACACCTAAAGGAGCTGGAGAAAGAACAGCAAATAAAGCCTAAACCCAGCAGGAGAAGAGAAATAATAAAGATCAGAGCAGAAATCAATGAAATAGATACCAAAAGAACAGTAGAACAGATCAACGAAACTAGGAGCTGGTTCTTTGAAAGAATTAACAAGATTGATAAGCCCCTGGCCAGACTTATCAAAAAGAAAAGAGATATGACCCAAATCAACAAAATCATGAATGAAAGAGGAGAGATCACAACCAACACCAAAGAAATACAAACAATTATAAGAACATATTATGAGCAACTCTATGCCAGCAAATTAGATAACCTGGAAGTAATGGATGCATTCCTAGAGATGTATCAACTACCAAAACTGAACCAGGAAGAAATAGAAAACCTGAACAGACCTATAACCACTAAGGAAATAGAAGCAGTCATCAAAAATCTCCCAAAACACAAAAGCCCAGGGCCAGATGGCTTCCCAGGGGAATTCTACCAAACATTTCAAGAAGAATTAATACCTATCCTTCTGAAACTGTTCCAAAAAATAGAAATGGAAGGAAAACTTCCAAACTCATTTTATGAGGCCAGCATTACCTTAATCCCAAAACCAGACAAAGACCCCATCAAAAAGGAGAATTACAGACCAATATCCCTGATGAACATGGATGCAAAAATTCTCACCAAAATACTAGCCAATAGGATCCAACAGTACATTAAAAGGATTATTCACCACGACCAAGTCGGATTTATCCCTGGGCTGCAAGATTGGTTCAACATCCGCAAATCAATCAACGTGATACAATACATTAACAAAAGAAAGAACAAGAATCATATGATCCTCTCAACAGATGCAGAAAAAGCATTTGACAAAGTACAGCATCCTTTCTTGATCAAAACTCTTCAGAGTATAGGGATAGAGGGTACATACCTCAATACCATAAAAGCCATCTATGAAAAACCTACAGCGAATATCATTCTCAATGGGGAAAAACTGAGAGCTTTCCCCCTAAGGTCAGGAACGCGGCAGGGATGTCCACTATCACCACTGCTATTCAACATAGTATTGGAAGTCCTAGCCACAGCAATCAGACAACAAAAAGAAATCAAAGGCATCCAAATTGGCAAAGAAGAAGTCAAACTCTCACTCTTTGCAGATGATATGATACTTTATGTGGAAAATCCCAAAGACTCCACCCCAAAACTGCTAGAACTCATACAGGAATTCAGTCAAGTGGCAGGATATAAAATCAATGCACAGAAGTCAGTGGCATTCCTATACACCAACAACAAGTCAGAAGAAAGAGAAATTAAGGAGTCGATCCCATTTACAGTTGCACCCAAAACCATAAGATACCTAGGAATAAATCTAACCAAAGAGGCAAAGGATCTGTACTCAGAAAACTATAAAATACTCATGAAAGAAATTGAGGAAGACACAAAGAAATGGAAAAACGTTCCATGCTCATGGATTGGAAGAACAAATATTGTGAAGATGTCAATCCTACCTAGAGCAATCTACACATTCAATGCAATCCCCATCAAAATACCATCCACTTTCTTCAAAGAAATGGAACAAATAATCCTCAAATTTGTATGGAACCAGAAAAGACTCCGCATAGCCAGAGGAATGTTGAAAAAGAAAAGCAAAGCTGGCGGCATCACAATTCCGGACTTCCAGCTCTACTACAAAGCTGTCATCATCAAGACAGTATGGTACTGGCACAAAAACAGACACATAGATCAATGGAACAGAATAGAGAGCCCAGAAATGGACCCTCAACTATATGGTCAACTAATCTTTGACAAAGCAGGAAAGAATGTCCAATGGAAAAAAGACAGTCTCTTCAACAAATGGTGTTGGGAAAATTGGACAGCCACATGCAGAAGAATGAAGCTGGACCATTTCCTTACACCACACACAAAAATAGACTCCAAATGGTTGAAAGACCTCAATGTGAGACAGGAGTCCATCAAAATCCTAAAGGAGAACACAGGCAGCAACCTCTTCGACCTCGGCCGCAGCAACTTCTTCCTAGAAACATCGCCAAAGGCAAGGGAAGCAAGGGCAAAAATGAACTATTGGGACTTCATCAAGATAAAAAGCTTTTGCAAAGCAAAGGAAACAGTCAACAAAACCAAAAGACAACTGACAGAATGGGAGAAGATATTTGCAAATGACATATCAGATAAAGGGCTAGTATCCAAAATCTATAAAGAACTCATCAAACTCAACACCAAAAGAACAAAGAATCCAATCAAAAAATGGGCAGAAGACATGAACAGACATTTTTCCAAAGACATCCAAACGGCCAACAGACACATAAAAAAGTGTTCAATATCGCTCGGCATCAGGGAAATCCAAATCAAAACCTCAATGAGATACCACCTCACACCAGTCAGAATGGCTAAAATTAACAAGTCAGGAAATGACAGATGTTGGCGGGGATGTGGAGAAAGGGGAACCCTCCTACACTGTTGGTGGGAATGCAAGCTGGTGCAGCCACTCTGGAAAACAGTATGGAGGTTCCTCAAAAAGTTGAAAATAGAGCTACCATATGATCCAGCAATTGCACTCCTGGGTATTTACCCCAAAGATACAAAAGTAGGGACCCGAAAGGGTACGTGCACCCTGATGTTTATAGCAGCAATGTCCACAATAGCCAAACTGTGGAAAGAGCCAAGATGTCCATCAACAGATGAATGGATAAAGAAGAGGTGGTATATATATACAATGGAATATTATGCAGCCATCAAAAGGAATGAGATCTTGCTATTTGCAATGACGTGGATGGAACTGGAGGGTATTATGCTGAGCGAAATAAGTCAAACAGAGAAAGACATGTATCATATGACCTCACTGATATGAGGAATTCTTAATCTCAGGAAACAAACTGAGGGTTGCTGGAGTGGGGGGTGGGGTGGGAGGGATGGGGTGACTGGGTGATGGACACTGGGGAGGGTATGTGTTCTGGTAAGCGCTGTGAATTGTGCAAGACTGTTGAATCTCAGATCTGTACCTCTGAAACAAATAATGCAATATATGTTAAGAAAGAAAAACAGAAGAAGAAGAATGTAGCAGGAGGGGAAGAATGAAGGGGGGGAAATCGGAGGGGGAGAAGAACCATGAGAGACGATGGACTCTGAAAAACAAACTGAGGGTTCTAGAGGGGAGGGGGGTGGGAGGATGGGTTAGCCTGGTGATGGGTATTGAGGAG